>NW_010403110.1:35011-43425 GCF_000710305.1 Buceros rhinoceros silvestris | reverse complement strand
CCTCCAGCTCCTGGGTTATGACAAACACACAGAGCTGCTGGAGCCCAAAGCGTGGCCTGTGGGCAGAGGCAGCGCTTGGGGACAGAACCTGGCAGGGAGCGATTCAGGTGGCGAGGGCGGAGCGGTCAGTGCGCTCCGCTCCGAGGCCGGCTGCTGACCCAAGAGTGAGCCCTTTGCTGTGTTCAGAAGCACGAGGCTGCCCAGCGCTGTGGGGTTACAGAATTTGAAGAATATCAAAACAAGATTTCAAAGGATAACTTATGGTAAATTAAGGATTGAAAATCCTAAGCCAGAGACCGAAGGCAGTTTATAGTGGCCCCAGAAGAAGGGGAAGGTGCCAAGGCTGTGTTGCAGCCCAGGAGTACAGGTCGAAGGCAGCAGCGGAGGCCACCGCAGAGGCACGGGAAGAGGGCAGCACAGATTTGTTTGAGCTGGCTGCAAGAATCAAAGCGATGGGAGTTGACTTCAGCCCCGCACTGCCGGGGAACTTTAACAGCTCGGGGACTTCCAGATGTGGACATCACTCAATATCTTTTCCCTGGGAATCTATTCTCATATTGATTTTAGGTCTGGAGTATTATTATGTGTCATTTTTTAAAAGCTTTTAATCCACCCTTAAATCTCCTCCTCACAGACACGAGCAGAGCGTGGACACAGCAATGCCTATCACTCGTTTGGATGAAGCAGCTGGTGCAGCAGAGCTTTAACCACACTAATAAACCACTACACCTTACATTTCCTTCCTGTTAAACAGCGTTTATGTGGTTCCCTGCAGCCAGAGAGGTGTGAGGCAGCCCCCACTGTGTTACCTCCTTCAGCGGTGGGTCAGGCTGCTTCAAAATGCACACAGAATTGAGTAAAAGGGGTCATTCCCAAGAAACATATGTCGCCTTTGCACTCCCAGCCCCGGGGCAGACTGCCAGCACAGCAGCTCAACAGCACGGGAAGGCAACAGGCACCGACACTCCCGCTTGCACCATCAAAACCCCCAAAGCCGGTGTCTCGAGGCAGGAGGTGGGATCTCTCGGTCCTCCCATGTCAGTCCCTGGCATCCCAACAGACTGGGAACATGGTTTTGAAATGCACCTTCTAAAACATTCTACTGTGTAACCGTCAGTGTCTCCAGTAAGAGAAACCTTCCCGGCTTTTGCCCAGTGAGCGGCAAGTGCCAGCCCCGAGCATGGAGACCGCTGTCCGGCCACTCACAAACCAGCAGAAAGCAGGAGAGGAGGAAAATAATCAACATCGGGCTGAGATGCTGAGATCCAGGTCCTGCATCACAGAAATGGGATTGAAACAGCAACTAAGGGAACTGCAGGGCTGCCAGCTCCCTACGGAGGTGGCCTTCAACAACACTTCAAGTGCTTCTTTTTCCTTGTGGTGATGGTTATCCCCATGGTCATCTAAAGTGAAACGCTCAGAAATTCTTCCTCAGGAGCCACTAATAACCAGGACATCAGGATGCCCCATCCCAGGTAGGGTTGGACTGGGCTCTGAGCACCCTGCTCTAGTGGAAAGTGACTCTGTCCATGGCAGGGGTGTGGAACAGGCTGAGCTTTAAGGTCTCTTCCAACCCAAACTATTCCGTGATTTTATGATCTGAAGCCACAAGGTCCAGCAGAGCTCTACCTCACCACCCACTGTCTGTTATCCACTGGGGAGCTCCTTCCAAGCACAGATTCTTACCGTGAGGGCTTCCCGACACAGAGCTGTGCTCTCACGGAAGAACCAAGATGAAACACAAAGATTAACCTGCAGCCCTGAGTTGTTTATCCTGTTTATCTGGAACCCCGCTCTCTCAGAAGCCAGAGCCTCAGTCATCTCCTCCAGCCAGCGACCAGCAAATCCACATATCACAAACCAGGACTGAGAGAGGAAGGGTGTCACACGGGGATCGGGGGCTGCGGGGCAGGGGAATTACACTGGCCTGGCACCACTTTAGAATACACGAGCCCTACGCTGAGCCTCGCTCTTTGCAGACGCAGGTGGATGTTTTGTTTGGAGCCTTCAGAAAACACGTGCTGGAAACATCCCGCCTGCAGAAGTCTGCTGGAATGGTGATGGTTCTAACGGTGGCCAGCACAGGACTGTGCTCCAAACCATGGTCTGAGCGCAGGGTGTCCTCTGGCTGCTGGCGCGTATCTCTTGCTCCGGCAGCGGAAATACCACGGACTGACAGAGGTATTTCACAGCCAGAGCGATGCTGGGAGCAGCCATGCACAGCAGGGCCGGGACAGATTTACTGTGCAAAGCCAACGGTGAGCAGAGCTGCGGAGAGCTTCATGCCACCAGAGCCTCCTCCATCACTGGCAAAGAACGCCCCAGCCTGCTCTGGAGCAACACTTCAGCTCCCGCCTCACAGCCTGTCCAGCGCAGAACTGACGCGGCCACCACGGGCTCTAGACAGATGCTGCGCTTGGGCTGGTGTAAGAGTCTGTCGGAGATTTGGGGGAGCAGCCAGATGAGAGCAACATCTGCCGCGGGGCCAACGCCAGGGATGCGTCGACGCGAGGACTGAGCCCCAAACCGGCTGCACAGGACAGGCGCTGCTACGGCTCCGCTTCCCCATGCACTCGGAGTTCAGGTATTACCTCCTACCAAATTAGAAGCTCAGCTAAAATAGATTAAACAGCAATCTGCAAACCCTGTTGTTGAACAGGATTTATATTGTTGTGTTTTATTTGTTCATAGCTGCTTGAACAGCTCCTCCTCCAACACAGCCCCTCTTCCTGCTTCAGCACCGATCTTTGGCCAGTCACTTTTTGGCCAGTTATCGGTGTATCAGTGTCGTTTACTCACAAGCCCTGTGCTGAATTCCTGCGAAGTTTCTGGGCCAGACTCGCAGTCCCCCGAGGGCACGCAGCATTCCCAGCACTGCCCTCCCCCGGGGGCAGGAGGTCACCCCACAGATCTGTGACCAAGGTTTTCTGACAGATCTTCTTTGCCCAGCAAAACTAATTAAAAGCTCGTGACATTCTGTAATTAACTGCTGACTGTTCTGAATATAATTTGGGGATTAAATGGTCCTATTATGTTAGATCAACATCTTATCAAAGAGCTTCAAAAGTGCCGTGCAGGTTCACGCGTAACACAGGCACAGGGAGAATTAGAATAAAATTACAGCACAAACTTAACTTCTGCCTATTCCCCCTGGGCCCAGTTTAATCTTTGAGCTAGTCTTAGTGATTTAATGTTGGGGCTGCGATTTCAGGAAGCCCTGTGATGGCACCAGCACCTATGGCTGGATTTACGGTCCCTCGCCAGGACTGTCTTCACTCACTTGTGAGCTGTGCTGAACAGCGTCAGCACAGGCTCAGCTTCTCCTGTCAGAGCTTCCGTGTTGGCATTCACCTCACCCATAACCTGATCGATACTGGAAGTGTCTGAGGAAACTTACTGTTATTTGATCATATAAAAACACGTCATTGCCCAGCATAACTTGCTGTATGGCAAGGACTTTATACACGCACAGCACACAGCCAGCCTCAGGGAAACCTCAGATTTGCCAAATTCCAGGTTTCTGGAGGGAAAATAAGGGACTTGCTGGGGCCATATGGACAAGCCAAAGTTCCTGGGAGGATGCTGCAGAGCGGCACTATGAGCAGGCAAAGCGAAGCAGCTCTGAGCTGCTGGCTCAGGGAGCGCTGGCCAGCCGGGGCATGAGGCAGGGGGAAAACCCAGCACAGCCCTGCGGAAACCCTGGGGATCTTGGTGACAATAAATGGTCAGGAGAACCAGACAATCTCCCAGGAAAATCTACAGGTTACATCAGGGTCTACATGACTTATTTCTGGGCATTTATTTCCGTTCGTCCTTGCCAGAATTAGTTTGATTTAATTCTGACTCCTCCAAGCTTGGATTCTGCAGGACCATCACCGCACCTCTGACGAGTTCTGCGCGGGTCTGAAACACTGTACCTCATTCCTGGTACTAACGCTCAGAGAAGAACACAAATTCTTCTGTATCCACTATAAGCAGCCCAAAATCTAACGAACTTGTGCAAAACACGGTGTCGGTAACTGGCCGGTTCGAAGGTGCGTGTTTCAGGCTGCACGGCAGGGTGTTGGCTACAGGAAACAGGGTGCCAGGCTCAGGAAATTAATGGAGTTAGGAGGGAGCAATCCATAACAGCTGACTGACAGAACGAGGGACACCTTATTTATGCACAGAACCTATCCCGAGATGGAGGCCAGCATGCTGATGGAGAGCTTCATTAAAAAATGGTGTCAGTCCTACATTATCTAAATTACACTTAGATCCATCCTTAATTGCATTGGATTAGCCTAAACAGGAGCCTCCTCTCAGAAAATAATGAGCTTCATACCTGACACCGGAAGAGATGGGGATGAATTCAAGAGTGCCTTGACTCTTAATCAGGCAATTACACTTTCTGCTTGCTCCTGAATTAATTAAAGAAGAAAATAGCTACAGCATTAAGACACTTTTACAATACAAACAGCCTCACGACCACTTGGAAAAGGCAGAGTGATCCATACCATCAGACGGCCTGAGACTGCCTTCACTGAGCTCATCTCGACCACTCAGCGCATAACCTGAACGCTACAGCAAGCCACCGCCCCCTCTCCTCCGGCTGCAGCTCTCAGCCAGCCCCACCGTGCCCCCACACCGCACAGACCCGCCGGCCAAAGTCCCCGCGGAGAAAGGAAACAGGTGCTTCTGCTCCAGTTTCTCTGAGCCGGTGCTGACGGGCTTTCCTCTAAACATCGATTAAAGAAGATGTTTGGGGCATTAACCACAGAAACAGGTCACAAGGTTATGATCGCAGGTTTTTGCCCCACTTAGGGGCCCACAGAAAACCAGGACATCAGGATGCCCCATCCTGGGCAGTGTCCCAGGCCAGGCTGGACGGGGCTCTGAGCACCCTGCTCTAGTGAAAGGTTCTCTGCCCACAGCAGGAGGGTGGAACTAAATGAGCTTTAAGGTCCCTTCCAGCTCAAACCAGTCTGTGGTTCTATGATTCCTCTTCATCGGGGGTTTGCAGCTTGTTGCTGTGTGTGGCACTGCACGGCTGCCACAGCAACCGCCCCGCTGTGCCCAGGGGCATGGGAAGGACGTGGGGTGAGGTATCACCCTCTTCTACACCCCTTCAGTCTGGCCGAGGAAGAGGCTGCCAAGGACTCACTGCTCAACACCACTGGTGAGGGAACACCTCGGTGTCCTGCCAAGCACACAGCCCCTCTGCAGGGGAGAACACAGCCTCCTGTTTGGGTGTAACAGGGTGGTCTCGTCTGTTTGTGTGTGCTGGTGATCTGAAAGCCCTGACTTGCTAGCCCATCTACCAGATGGCTGGTACCATCTACCAGATTTGCTGTTTGGGTGATTTTCTGCTCTCCTCGGACACGGCGATGGCTGGCAGCTGCTGCCCGTCTCTCTGCACAGGGCAGAGTCCCTGGGGCACAACAAGAACACGGACAGGAACACTGGAAGGCTCCTCTTTGGGTGACACGCAGGGCTCTGCCGGCAGGGTGTGGGTGGGTAAAGGTGGTTCCGAGTTACGTTAATTAAAGGAAGTGAGACTGGCTCCCACTTCTAGGCGTGTCGACAAAAATGCTTTGGCATCTGCAGCCGCCCAACATCTCCGTGTTTAATTCTGGGAAGAGGGGCCTGAGGATTTGCTGAATAAAGCGGGTGATACTCCTCGAGCAGCTCCGCAGGCAGCAGCCCTAGAGGGGAAGGCTGCGGCTGCAGCGCTCCGGGAGCAGGGGCTGTCGGGGGGCGCCGGAGCCAGGCACACAGCCTGAAAGGCTGCCATAAACCAGAGAGCCGCTTCCATGCGGTGGGAACCACGACCCCTCAGCAACCGCTTCAATCGCAGGAGGCTCCCACGAGACGGGGCTGTGCACCATCAACGGCAATAACCCCGTCGGCACAGAGATTTGTAGAGTATTTCAATTGCCCTGAGATAATTAGGAATTTGTTCAGTGAGCAAAACTGGAAACCTAAAAAATCACAGCGGCTGAACAAATTATTCCAAAATCTGCCTCATTTATTTCATGGCGATGGAGATTTGCAGAAAATTAACATAAGATACAACTTCAGCAGCTTACGTTAAGCTGGAAATACAGACGAGCGCAGAGCCGCACCGTGGATCTCCTGCAGACGTTTGGCACAGGAGATCTCAGCACCTCGGAACTTCTGCACGAGCCAACTTCCAGTGAAGCTGCGCCCAAGTGTCGGCCCATCTCCTGAGGAACTGCCTGCACTGGATCCTCAGCCCAGCTTTGCAGTGGTGCTCAGCGTATGCTCTCTCGTCAGAGGGACCACAGAACTTCCTTTGATTCCATTTGTTCACGGTAACCCCAGAACAGACTAACAAGCCCAAACTTCACAACACTTAAGCTGGTGCGCCAGTTTCAGACAACACCAACATCTCTCACTAGACACGTTTTCCCCCACGCTGAGGTCATCCCGTCACCTCCTGACCCTGCTTCTGGTGTTGGGTGGCAGGTAATGACCTGCTCGCCTGGACCCGCTGCAGAGAGCGCGGTACGTTCTGTAGCGAACCGCCCAGGCTGCTCCTTTCTGGCAGTTTTCCTTTCCAAACCATCAACAGGGAACAGGCGAGGTTCACTCATCCCACCTCAAGCCCAGGTGCTGACACACACAGAGACCCTGCTCTGTGCCACCTGAGCTGTCGCAGTTCCCCAAGCCCCTAGTTTCCAGACCCCAGGGGGTTCAAGAGCACAGAACTGATTAGTAACAGAGGATGGGAACATTAGATGCATTAGACTGCCTCGCCTCTGATCCTGGCAGAGGCAGCCTGCACGGTCAGTGCGTGGGGAGGAGCTACAGACACAAAACAATCACAGCAAACCTTTCATCTGTGAGGTGTTGCTGCAGGGGAATGACTAGGCAGCCGAAGGGTGGGGAACTCACCCCGGGAAGACAGAAGCCGTCCACTTCAGAGCCAACATTCAACACTCCAGCAATCCCACCAAGAAATTCTGCAATTAAAGAGCAGCCCAATCGAGCCGCCTGCTGCCGAGGAGACAAGGGTGGGGGGGCCCGCAGAGCGGGGAGGGTGGAGGGCATTACCCTGCCACACAATCGCCTCTGCACACACACCTTCCCGAGGGGCTTCAACTCCCTTGAGAAACCTCTTGACAATGAGAAAAGAAAAAGAG
Source organism: Buceros rhinoceros silvestris (assembly GCF_000710305.1). Classification (NCBI taxonomy): domain Eukaryota; kingdom Metazoa; phylum Chordata; class Aves; order Bucerotiformes; family Bucerotidae; genus Buceros; species Buceros rhinoceros. The sequence goes on along the minus strand of NW_010403110.1, from coordinate 36,280 downwards.
GCGGCAGATAATGCTCTCCTTACAATCCTTACAATACCGTTGAAAAAACAGTAAGGATTGTTGGGCAGACACATGAGCATCTTTCTTTAATGTAAGTAAATAAATTAATGAATAAATCTAGTTTCACACCATCGAAAGCCCTGGGGATTTCAGGCATCAATTAAACACTAGAGAAAGTCAAAATGAGCGACTGAATTCCTGACTCGAGCCAAACCCTGGGAAATTCACCATCTATCAAACAGAGCCCTTAGCAACTGGCACCTGACAAACTGAAATTAGGCATCAAAATTCCGTGTAAGTGCCTAAACGAGGGTGAGGTCATCTCCTGAACTAATTTACTCGTTAACGATCAGCCTGGCCTTTCTTTTCCCTCCTCCCTTCAGCAGAAGCTTTAGCTGAGTTCCACAGGCATAGGCAGCTCTCAGGAAAGGCTTGTGCCTGGATACACCCGTTCTCAGCCAGTGCTCCAGGAGAGCCTTAGTCATTCCTTAAGGAAAAAAAAACCCAAACCACCCACAATTAAGTTATTGCCAAAACCCTCTGCGGGGGTTCCCCTCCAGCGCACCGAGCGCGGTAGTGCAGCTACAGGTCAGGGCGTCACCTGGCCTGGGACAGCCAAACGTGAAGCTCTGTCAGGTGGAAGACTTCATATTACAAAGCTTAAAACTACCTTCAGTCCTGTATTTTCATTATAAAAATACAATATTCCAGCAACGTTCGGAAGACAAGGTGTGCCGTTCCCAGCGGAGGAGCAGGAGACTGAGAGACCACCGGCACCAAAGCCTGAGAAAGACCCTGGCGAAGGCTGTGCCCCGGCTGATCACTGCCCGTGCCTGAGCGGGCGATAAGGGAAGAGGGGGCTGATTTCTGCTGATTTGCACTAAAGCCACCGCATGACAGTAGTTCATTACGGCTGGGAAAGGCTCGCTGCCAGCTCGTGCTGCCCATGCCAGGGGTCACGGCTGAGCGTGTGACAACACAACTGCCGAGCTGCTTAGCTCAGCTGCGGCCAGAGCTGTGCACGGGTGGTTGTGGTAACAGTCCGGACACCAGGCTGGGACCGAAATGACTCAGTGCGGAGGTGAAGTCAAGGTTTGCTGTCACTGGACAAAAGGAACCTGCGGGGTTTGGACCGATGTCACTCTCTGCACAATTCCGGCGGTAAGGAAGCGCTCCAGGAGGATGCTCTAAGTAGAGCCATCACTGATGGAGACAGAGCAAACTCCTCACCCAGAGCAAAACCTGGAGTGCCTTGTCCTCCCAGGCCCT
>NW_010403110.1:34472-34896 GCF_000710305.1 Buceros rhinoceros silvestris | reverse complement strand
CTTAAAAGCAAACCTTCAGCCGGACCCAGGCTCTCCCCTCCCTGCACACTGCAGACTTCGCCAGCAGACATGCCTGTGTCTGTGAATCTGCCTGTGTCGTGAGGGGAAGCTGGGAATGTGCGGGTTCAGAGGGTTTACCAGCCCACAAAGCGGTGAGCCACGCAGAGGACAACAGCACCGGGTGCTCGGGCATCTGTGCAGCAGCCGCAGCTTCGCGCCTGGACTGGCTGTGGGGTGCTCTCATTTGGGAGGAAGGCAGACGTTCTCCTCACATCGCTCTGCACAGAAGGGGCTGCAGAACCCCCCTCGGTTAGAGGCAGCCGGCCGGAGTAAAGAGGATTGGCCAACCCCGTGGGGAGGCTGGGGAACAGGCTGCCGAGTGCAGGAACCAGAACCCCGAGGAAGCTCCCCCCAGGGGCTCATG
>NW_010403110.1:31055-34322 GCF_000710305.1 Buceros rhinoceros silvestris | reverse complement strand
TCCCTCAGCCCCAGCCCCTCCGGCAGCGAGTTCGCCTGCTGCTGGCTCCCCTCAGCCAGCTGCCCTTACACCAACGCCGGTCAGACCCCGGGTCGTCTGAAACACACGGCACGGCCCAGAGAGCAGCTGTGCCCAATTGTGCCCACCGCTCCTCGGCTCTCCAGGAAGAAGGTCCGGGGAAGCAGGGCAGGAGAGGTGTGAGCCCATTCCCCACCACGCTGCTCCAGGGACGGGGGCACCAGGCTGGGATGTGCTGCTCCGTGAGAGCAGCAGAGATTTGACTTGATGAAGGGCTCCAGGACACACCCTCCAGCAGAAATGTGAAGTTAGACCTTCAGTGGAGTGGGGAGAAGGAACCCACCTCAGAAGAGAAGCTGCCAACACTTCTCTGAGCAATTTAAAACTCCACACCTAGTCGGAGCTGCCGCTGGGCAGCCGGGAAGCAGTGAAATCACACCTCCAGAAGCACTCTGTTGGTTTAGATGAATCCGAGCTCAGCAAATGAAGCACGGTTCCACCCAGAAGTGCCTGAAGGACTTCTGGCAGAACGGAGGGGTTGATGACGGAGGGAAGTTGTAGGGAGGTGGGGGTCAATCTCTTCTCCCATATTGAGAATGACAGGACGAGGGGGAATGGCCTCAAGTTGCGCCAGGGGATGTTTAGGTTGGATATCAGGAAAAATTTCTTTACAGAGAGGGTTATTAAGCATTGGAACGGGTTGCCTAGGGAGGTGGTAGAGTCCCCATCCCTGGAAGTGTTTAAAAATCGTGTGGATCTGGTGTTGAGGGACATGGTGTAGGGACCCTGGCAGTGTAAGGGCAACGGTTGGACTCGATGATCTTTGAGGTCTCTTCCGGCCGGATGATTCTATGACTCTATGACTCTATGACTGTATCCACCTCCCCCAGGGAAGGAGGCGGAGGCTGAACGGTGGAGCTCAGGGCGAGGGCTGTGCCATTGTTCTAGTGCCCCGAATGAGGAGGATTCACTGCCAGCCATTTACTAGGATTCAATCTGCTCCCTCCGCTTCCCACGGTAGATTAGAAACCAATAAATGCCGAACAAAATGGTGAAAGTTATCTCAAGTTTTGCTTTGATGCCGAACTACTGAATCCGAAGACTAAACCACCGTGGCTGCAGCTCCCTCACCTCACCTCGTCAGGGCAGGATGGAAGGGAATTATTAATTCCACCTCCCACAGACTCCAGCACTTCAGGAGCTTATTCCCAGCAAAGGAGCACCATGTTTTGAATCTGCTTCCAAAAAACCTTCTCCTGTCACATTCCTCAGAAAGATGTGTAAGAAGAAAATCTTCCCAGGAAAGCAAGTGAAACCTTTCTAGCGCAGAGGCAGAATATATTTATTTTCCAATAATAAAGCCCTAAACCAGTGACAAAGCCACAAGGGTCAGAATAAAGCCGTTGTTCTTGCAGTAAAGAGAGCAACGTTTCCCCTTTGAAGTCTCTGAAGATGCGGAGTTAGCCAGGCATGCATCTTCCCAGGCAAGCCTTTGCGATGAATTTTTTAAATCAGTCCTTGAAACCACAGGCAGAAGCAACAACTAACCGCTTGGAAAGACAGAGATTTTAAAAGCAAAATGCCAAATCCACATGTATGAGTATTAATTCACATCACAGATCAAAAAAGAGCACTAACTGCAAAGCTGGCTGTGTGGGGACTCAAAGGGAAACAAAAGAGGGGCATTTTCAGTGTAAGAGGACACTGATTTCCCCAGCACAGATGACTTCCCTTCCTTTAAAGTACGTCCCACCAGCAGCAGACAGCTTTGGGGATTAACTCTTTGGCGTACCCCGCTCTTCACCTCCTCAGCCAAAGGAACCTGATGTCCAGAACATCTCCAGCACCCTGAGAGGCCACAGCTGTTTCCACAAACGCAGGGAGAGGAGATCCACGTGAACATGACCTCCACAGTGCTGCTGGAAACGCAGTGCTGCTGGAAATCCCTGCCCATAGACGCCGGCAGCTCCGGCTCCCCGCTGTGTCCTGTACCCCACTACCCAGCACAGAGCCAGTCCAGAGAGCCACCCGCATCGAGTCTGTCCCTTGCCCAGTGAGGAAGAAAACCAGAGAAGTCAAGTCATATTCTTGGAGATCCCCCTGCTCAGGGACACTGTGCTTGTGGTGGGGTGGGGACAGCAGGTCCGAAGGTGATACGTCTGACTGTGTGGGGAGTGGGACACGGGGGAGCAAGCTCAGGCCTGGAGCACACACCAGCGACCAGCCCGCAGGTGAGCTGCTCAGGGAACTCTCACGCACGGGAACACCGGCTCTGAGCGACTCGCAGCCCCCAAGAAACAAGCCCTACCGCAATGCGGAGCCCCGCGGTTTCACCTCATCCTTCTCCTTCTCCAGCCTGTTTGTGATTTCACACTGAGATTGAAGATGTGCAGAACGGGTTCTCATTTTTCCTTATTTGTGCACAACTGGAGCAATGGGGTCCTCATCCATCACGGAGCTTCCCGAGCAGCAAAGGCATACACACAGGGAGCGGCAGCCGTGCCACCAAGCAGCCTTTTCCACAGGGAACCAAACCGAGCAGCTCCCCGCCAGCACTGCAGCCTTCCCGGGGCGAGGTGCCCCCTTCTACCCAGCCACAGTCCTCTCCTGTGAGCTTCCCCGCCCCCCCAAACCAAAGCCGGTCATTTCGTCAGGAGGCACGTGAAGCCCCATGCAAAGGCAAGAAAGAAAAGCTCCAGCTTGTGGAGGCGGCTCTGCCCAGCCCCGGCACCCGGCTCCAGAGCACAAGTTTTGCCTCCAGTGGGCATTTGTGGATCACGACTTCTGGAAGCGATTTCACAAGCATTTCTACAGCTATTAGAAGTGTAAACCAGCCACTGCTGGGGGAACAAACCGAGCCCATGACGGCAGAATTTGCTGCCTGCACGGGTCCAAAATAACACAAAGATATCAGCACAAGCGAGATGCTGCAGCAAGGAAAGATGCAACAGAAACAGGTTGAAAATGAGCTCCTCATGCAGCATGGAAAACCAGGTAATAAAATAATCTCTGAGACGAACTGGTGGTGAAGAGGGACATTCCGTGTCATCCAGTTATGTACATAAATCTCGCGGCTGTGTTTGCCACTGTGTAAACACCAGGCCCTTGCTGCGAGCGCGGCTGCGACGCTGAGGCACTCGAAGCACGCGCCGTTATTTGCTTTAAGCTGCTGGTCTGCAATTTGCCCTTCAGCATCGCCTGCCTGGGCTATCGAATGCATCTGGGTGGCAGGCTCCAACGACTGGAGCC
>NW_010403110.1:29509-30951 GCF_000710305.1 Buceros rhinoceros silvestris | reverse complement strand
TGGAGCCTGCCACCGCCCAGCTGAAGATGTGCCACCAGCAGAGAGGGTCAGGAGCAGCGCAGGACTGGGGACCCCCCTCAGACACCACGAACTAGGGAAGGCGAGACTCCGAGCCCCAAACCCACACGACTGTGCCCCAAGCAGCAAATGGTGGCTGAAGGAGGAGCCTTGTCACCCAGTTTTTAGGATACTCCACCAGCACTGTTACAAGCCCTCTGAGAGTCCTGCAGCCCAAATGAAGCTGGGCAAGGCAGCTGCTGGGTGTGTGGGGGTCTCTGCAGCTTGGCAGTGACATACGAGGACTTCTGGCACCTTGTGTCTTTTGAGATTTGAATTCAGTGAAAGCTGGCAAGTTGGACTAAGGATTGGGCTTCTGATCAGAGACTTACCCCACTGGCCTGCTGAGCTGTGAGAAGCCGGAACGCTGACTCCACACCATTCCTTTGCAGACCAGCTTCAAGCCACCAACAGCATGAAGACTCCCCCTCGGTGTGTGACCACTGGAGCAGCCCCTGGGAAGGGAGGACAGAGTCACAGTGCAGCTCTTGCCGTGTTCCGCTGCAGCTCAGCACGAGACGACAGAGCACCCGTGTGAGTCACCCAGCACCACAGCAGAGGGGGCCAGCCCCTTCTCTCCTCAAACCGATACGCGGACGATTGGAGGAGGCTGGTGGGGTTTCCATCTGCCTGTTAGCAAAAGCCGGTGGAGACCGCAGCTCTCATTGACGAACGTGTTGCCTCTGCAGCCCCTGGAGCCCTGTGCAGACCCCCGGGCTCCCGGACGACGTGCTGGGCAGCACCGGGCAGGCTGTGCGTCCCGAGGAGCTGGCAGCGGGAGAGACAGAGCAGGGGCATGTGGCTGCCAGGCCATGCAGGATCTCAAACCCACCTCCTCATTACGTGAACCCACACCCTGGAGTGGAGGTTTCGAACCGAGGTTTGAGTATTGGAGCTGCCACTGGTAAAACCAAGTCAGACAACTCCCTCTTCTGAACAACACAAACTCATCTTGCCGGAGTGATTAGATCATGCTGAGACCTCCTCCAAGCTTCCGTGGCAGGATGAGCCCCCAGGGGGCAAAAAGCCTTGGCTGGGCAGGGAGCACGCTGGAGTCCCGGGCCTGCCTCGGGACAGAGTGCACAGCCCCCCGAACGTGAGATCCCCCAGACACCATTACCTCGGTGCCCACAACCGCTGTGCGAGGGATCTCTGCTCCCTCGGTCTGCCCCCAGACCAGAAGGGTTCTTTGGATATCACCTTATTTTGCATGACTACAAAGGTCAGGCTGAATTTGAATCAGATTGTTTCTCAGACTGCTCTCCCATTAAACTATGGGGAAAAGAGTCTTAATGAGGGCCAAGAGGCCTTCCAAACACGCTGGGCAGTGCGCAGCGGGCTGGCTGCGCTGTGAGCACCCAACCCACGCAGCTGCCGGCAGAGCC
>NW_010403110.1:28411-29431 GCF_000710305.1 Buceros rhinoceros silvestris | reverse complement strand
GGCGTGGCTCCGCTGGGAGCCCCCAACCCACGCAGCTGCCGGCAGAGCCTGGCTCCAACGCCGAGGCTCCAACCGCCCCGGTCTGCGCTGCAGAGAAAGCTCAGTAAACTACATCTCACTGGCTAACACCAGAGCGTACAAGACTCCTTTTATTGCTCCGTTAAAACAAACAAACGGAAAAAGCCAAACACGAACCCTACCGCCTGGTAAGTGCTCCGGATCTGCCCACCTTCACCTGCTCAACCACCACCCGCTGTCGGATCTGCCCCGAGCCCACCAGCACCAGCAGAAAGTCACTCGGTATTCCTCAGCTGAGGAACAGAATGAGATAATAATCATGAGCCAGGACTCTGTTCTTTCCACCGGCGTCTACCTGCCAGGTGGACGAGCACCACACGCCAGAGGGGAGAAGGGCTTACCGAGGGCAGCTCCTCTGCTGCTGATTTTGGTTATATTTAAGTAAAACCATCTCAGACAACACCAGAAAGTACCAGCAAACTCCAGCACTGCAGTTATTTATTGTTCTTTAAAAGCATGTTTCCTTCTAAAAACAGAGCCCTGGACACCTGGAGTTCACAGCGAACGCCTCCAGCTCCAGTTGAGCCCTTTCACCAGTGAAGCAGAGGCTGCTCGAAGGACGTGCTCCCCCGTGGCCTCTCCTAACCGACGTTCCCTGCTCTCGGACAGTGCCGAAAGCTGTAACTCCAGCCACATTACACACTATGGCCTTAAACGCCAGTGGCAGCCGGGACAGTCCCCGCCGTCCCTGCCCGGGAAGCCAGCAGACCAGTCAGCAGCACTGGCAGAGTTCTGAGCACAGAGAACAAGCGAGAGGCACGGCGACACGGGCCACCCGCCCGCTGCTCGGCCACAGTGCGGAGCCGCACACACCAGTGGGGACCAGCTGCCCCGTGGATGTTGGGGACACGCCACAGACCTCACCGGTTTCTACCTTTCATTGGCATCTTCTGAGTATTCTCCGTGCAGGAGGGCAACCAGCAGCGGCACTGCCCCTCCTAT
>NW_010403110.1:22816-28290 GCF_000710305.1 Buceros rhinoceros silvestris | reverse complement strand
GGGTGCCTCGGAAAGGAGACGACAGCCGGAGCGCTTGTTCAGAGCCTCAGCTCCAGCACTCGCTGAGAAAGCGTTGGAAAGAGCTCTACCTTCAAGGCACAACATCAAAAAGAGCAAGGAACAGCGTGAGATCATTGTGCTGGCTCGTCACAGCTCTGGGCAAGGCAGGAGCGTTGCGGAGGACTTGCCAGAGAGTCTCAAAAGCATAATCTCTCTGACAGCAACCAGCATTTCTGCTTCTAAGCCACCCAGGGGACTCCAGCAGTGGCACTGAGGGCGGTTTGCAGGACAGCACTGCAGGAGCCTGGTAAGAAAAACTGGGACCCAAAACTAAACAGAGCTTACAAGCACAAAGGTCTAAGAAACAGCTTCTTCCTCCTCAAGCATCAAGAAATCCTTCCCCTTTGCTCCACCACCTTCTCCCAGACCTGTAAAATCTCTGCAGTCACTGTCCACTGGCAAAGGGCTCCACACCTCTCGTCCAGCTTCCCAGCATCACCAAGGGACAGGGATGGCTCCAGAGGTTCAAGAAAAGGGAACATCTCTCACCAGCTTGGTTTAAAATGTCCGGGTTTGTCCTGGTCTCTAAGCTCCTGGTCCATTCACTCTCACAGCAGGCACTGCTCACGGACTGGCTTATCCCAGAACTCCAGGCCAAAGGCAAGGGACTTGCTTCCTCCTCCCTGGTAACCCAGGACCTCCCCAGCGCGCACATCAGGCGGGGAGTGTCAAACTTCAGGGCCCTTGTTCGCCAAAGCTCAAGGAAAGATCTGTAGAGGTTTTCCTCACCCAGCTGTAATTATAACCTGAATTTTCACTCGTACAGTTAAACCAAACCACTGAACCACACAGACAGAGATGATGAAACCGAGGTTCTCCTCTTCCAAACTCTCGTTCGTTTGCGGCGATTCAGGAGTTTCGGCTAGCAGAGGAAGGCGTTTGTCTCAGCTTCCACTTACGTGCGGGATCAAAGCAAACCAAAGCGACTCCTTAGGTTACAAACACAGCGCGCGCAGGACAGCTGATGTAGGAAGAAAGCCCGTCATCTCCTCGCGGCCTCCAGCAAGAAGCAGCAGCATGTGATTGACAGCAAACTACAGTCAGGAGAGAAAAAAGCCTTCATGCATTAAGATTCAGCTTTTCCTTTGGTGGCTGCAGTTTGTTGTCAGTCAGTCACCGCTTCCCTTCACTTGAGGGAGGGAAAAAGGCTGCTGGCTCCGTCTTCCCCAGCGAGCTCTCTTCTTGCACGCACCTTCTACCCAAGTATTTAAATGTTCTCATCTTGTACTGAGATGTATGATAGACCTCCCAATTACCCGCTACCCTTTTAAATGTCAAACCAATCAAAAGGTTGAAGGGGACAATTAAGGCCTATTTGCAGACGAGCACACTCACTGACGTAGTGCCGACCTTCAAGGGAAGAGCGAGGTAAGGCTTCCAGCTCCAGGATAAATCCAGCAGTGTGGGATCTGTTGCGAAAATAACCCTTGGGAAGTTTCATCAGATTTAATCTACCTAAAACTGTGATACCTGCTGGGATCTGCTTTCAGCATTACCCCTGAGACTTTGACTAGCCACAAGATAATTGTGTCTGGTAGGAGCAGAAGGAGAACAGAAGCCAGTGTCACCACGAGAAGAGCTGGCCAGGATGTCTCTGGACAGCAGCTCCCCAGGCCCACGCTGAAGTTGTGGTGGGGATGAACGAGCCGCAGACGGGTGCCAAACGCTCAGTGCCAAGGGACAGCATGTTTGGGGACAGCAGGAGGGAAGGACCAGCCAGCATCACCCCAACAGCTCGCTGGGCAATGTGCAAACTGCAGATTCCAATGAAAGAGTTAAAGCACTGGCAGCACGCGCGGTGTGGAGATGAGGACTGCGAGCAGGGTCCTCAGCTGCCCCGGCAGCGGGCAGGAGTGTCTGAGCACATGCAGGGGTCCAGCAGCAGCCCTCGAGCGGGCCAGACCCCTGCAGCTCCTGCGGCCATCCCTCACCTCCTCAGCCCCTCTCAGCAGCGTGGCTGCTGCCGGAGGACCACGAGTGCCACCTGCAGCACAGCCCTCAGCCAACGCAGCAGCCTCCTGGCACCAACCCTGCCAGGAACTGAGGCGCTGGGGACCAGCTCCTCACCCGTCCGGGCCTGCGGGGGTTTAGTGCTGCGCTGAACCCCAGCAGTGACTGCTCAGGGCTGGCCGAGAGCCCAGCTCCAGCTCCCCAGCTCCGGCCACTCCGCCAGCCCACAGCACAACACTTCCCTCCGCTTTGTTTCTGCAGAGGCACTTTCACATCAGGAGCAGAGGGGGAACAGAGGTAGGAGAGGGCAGAAGAATTGCACCATCCCAGGCGGCCTCCGAGTTCTTGTTCTCTTTGGGGCTTCTGGAAGCTCCTTTCCGCTGCTGGCCGTGTGCACCCACACCGTGGCAGTTCCCCCAGGGAGGCTGTAGGGAGCCAGACCAGCCTCTGCAGGGTCTGAGGGGACACCTGACTGATTTCAGTGCCAGCGCAGAGTCATCTGCGGCCCTTGTCCACCCCCCCCGTGGCATTCCCCCCAGGGAGGCTGTGGGGAGCCAGACCAGCCTCTGCAGGGTCTGAGGGGACACCTGACTGATTTCAGTGCCAGCGCAGAGTCATTGGAACCGAGACTGCACAGGTATGAGTCCTCCAGCACCCCTTCACTCCGACCCTGCAGGCGGCTGCAGAGATGCTGCCTGTGGGCGTCCCCCCGCGCAGCTGCTGGTTCTCGATGCTGGGCATGGGGCTGTAACACGGTTATGACCAGAGCCCTCATCTGTATCCCAGGAACACCACCCAAGAGCAACAGTGGGGATGCCACCCCTGCAGAGAAGGTAAAATACCACCCGTTGTCCACCTGGTACGAGACCTGGTGTGGCAGGAGTGATGATTCTGCTCAGCCCTGCAGCTGCACCCTCAGACACGACCTTTGTGCCCAAGAGAAAACCGACTGTTTCACTCAACAGAGCTACGTGTGCTTATGGTGGCAAACTCGCGCCGTTCTTCCCCGCTGTCCAGCTGGTGTCACCTGGGTGTCCCCTTGCCAGAGCTGCCCAGCCCTGGGGCTGTTGGCGGATGCAGGCTGTACCCCGGCAGCACGTGGCCGTCCTCGTCCCAGGCTGAGCCATACCGTTACAGCGGCTTGAGCTACAGATCCCTTCGTCCCTTTACTGAGGACAGAAACAACAGACATTCTCCAAACAAGTTCCACTCTGACGAGCCAACAGCGGCCAGTGAAGGAAGCAGTTTGTGGAGCAGTTCAAAACCAGTTTGATTTAACTGCACCATGACTGGGGGCTCCCAGAGGGAGGCCGGTGAGGTACCGTGGGTAGAAGAGCTATGCTGTGGGACGGAAATGTCAGGTAATTAAACCCTTCCCTGCCTAACGACGAGAACTATGTGAAGCACCAACTGCTGGAAGACAAAGCCAGAAGTGTTCAAGGCACACCAGGAATGGCTTTCTAACAGCCGGGACATTTGGGATACACACCGCTGAACGGCGATTCCTCCATCTCTCTGCTCCTTGCGGCCACAACTGGATCTTTCAGGAAAGGTGCTTGACAAATGGACAGGTTCATAGAAACACAAACCCCAGACTGGTTTGGGCTGAAGGGACCTTCAGAGCTCACCCAGCACAACCCCCTGCAGGGAGCAGGGCCATCTGCACCCAGAGCAGGGGGCTCAGAGCCCCAAGGGCCAACCTGACCTGCCATGGGGCCAGCGATGGGGCTGCTGCCACCTCTGGGGGCAGCCTGGGCCAGGCTCTGCCCACCCTCAGTGTCACACGTTTCCTCCTTCTCTCTTGTCTATCCTTCTATCTAGTTCCTTGCTTTCCTCTGCAGTGACAGGGTACGTCTGAAGTCAGCGTTAGCAGATCCAGGGCACCCAGCAGTGCCCAAGGACCCACTTAGAGGTAATTTAACCATCAGTATAACCCAGAAGCCAGGAGCAGTGGCTGCTTTGCACAGCCACCGGCACTCCCCACTCTGAGCGAGGAGGTTGGACGCACTCCTCACGCGTCCCATCGACGCCTCGGTGGAATGGGTCGATGTGCTTTCAGCACATGGCTGTGCCACCCTCAGCCTTTGGAACTCTGTCAGCTCTGTCTGCTGCCCGCCAGGGCGGGCTCCCAGGAGCCCCTGCCTGACAACGGCCAAGCAAAGCCGTTTGCCATGCTCGTCCCTCCTGCCCAAACTCAGCTGCTGGGCTGAATATGGCTACGCAAGAAGTTTTACACAAGTGACGGGTTTTTTTAATCCCCATTGATTTGTTACGAAACAGGATGCATCAGAATAGCTTCTGGGGAGAAGGGGATTATTTCCCCAAATCTCCCCTGCCCTTCACTTACATCTTTTCCTGGAGGAAAAAAAAAAAAGACAAAATCATTCAGCCTTTTCTCTCAAAGAAGGAAAGATTTCAACCCATGGAGCTTTGAAACAACTTCTTTCTCGGTGAAACTGTGGACTCATCACTCCCTGCCTGGCTGGGCAGGAGGAGAAGCAGAGGAGCTGCTCGCTGCAGGTCCTGCCCACCCAGCGCCTGGGCAGGTCACACAGTGCTTTTGCAGGGCCAGAGCAGAGCAGGCTGGATGGAGCACTGGGAGCAGGCGCCGCAGCCCAGCCTCGCCAGAGCCCTGCTGCAAGAGCTTGGCCTCTCCATTCCCCGTGCCTCAGTTTCCCCATCCGCCTGTCTCCTTTCCAAGAGCTTGATGCCAACGATGTTCCTGCAGCCAGACGTACCTGCTGCTCCTTCAACCCCATGCTGGGCAGAGCGAGAGGTTTGTGCTGGGGGCCAGGGAGCAGGCACGGGCGGATGTGCACACAGCAAAGCAGAGCAGTTGTTAGGCTCTGTCTTTCGAAACACAGCACGTGCGATGGGTCCCTGTGCTTGGCTTCCCCAGAACGGGCTGGGGGGAGGACTTAAAGACAGGCTTTAACTGGTCCCTTGGGGGACCTGCTGGCAGATGGGCTGAGCCACGGGGCTGGTGAAGAAGATCCCTGGACGCTCCTGCCCAGGCTGCCCCAGCCCAGCAGCACGGAAAGCCGCCTCCCTTTTCTCGGGGGATTCCAGAGCCGCAGCACCCAGGGCCCCAGCTCCGACATCAGGCCGCAGTTTCCACTCGGGCAGTTACCGTTCACACAGATATCCAGGGGCAGAGCACGGACCCTGTCCAGGGAGCGAGGCAACCTCGGAGCAGCCCAGCCCAGGAACACAGGCAGGTGGAAGCCTCCAGCCCTAAAGCCTCTCGGTCCCCTGTGGTGACTGTCCCCATCTGTCTCGTGAGCCTCAGACATGCCCAAGCCTGCCTGTCCCCCTCCATCTCGAGCAGCTCAGGACGGACCCCTCTGCCATCCCTCCAGCGTGACGCGATGCCAGCCCGCGGCTCTGGGGAAAAGCTGTTCTGGCCATGTCAAAGCCGAGAGCTTGCAGCCAGCAGATACACCCCTGCTACAGACCAGGTGCTG
>NW_010403110.1:16281-22638 GCF_000710305.1 Buceros rhinoceros silvestris | reverse complement strand
CATGCAAGTATTTTCCTGAGCTTGAGTAACCCCCCCCCTCGCCAGCAGCTCCCCACGTGCTGTGCCATCGCCCACGCCACGGCTCCTTCCCCGCCAGCCTGAGCTGCAGGGCTAACGCTCCCTGGGAGGTGAGATTCTTGACTCTCGGCTATTAGCCAGCTCTGGACACCCGAAGGGTTCATTTGCTGACGAACCACCCTGGCTGAGAACAGATTTTCCTGACTCCCACTAAGAATTCAGACTCACAGCACAGGTGAGAACCTGCCGCGGCTGGGTGTGGCGGCGATGTCCTTGCCAGCGCCCTGAACCACACGCGGCTCTGCACCAGCCCCTGCCCCTGCGCGGGCACACAGCTGGACCCCGCCAACGGGCCCGCCAGAGGGGTCCCAGCTGATGCTTCTGACATTACAACCTGCAGGAAAACACCAGGAGGGCTGGGATTGCCTACGGGACCACCCTTTGGGATTTAAGCCAATTGTATTTAAATTTCTCAATTACCATTAAAAACCCGCAAAAACTCAGGGAAAGCAAAGCTCATTTTAACGGCAAATCCTAAAATCTTTCCAAATCTCTCCAGCTATATTTATGTGTTTGGAGGAATATTAGTAACGATTATGTTAATAAAATCAATTTGTGACAAACTTAACTTCTACTGTTCTTGGAATTAAAGTTTTATGTTATATTTTCTTTTAAATGAAGTAATTGATCCTCACATGAATTAGAATTATACCAGCTCGCAAACCCCACAGACTAATTGAATAGTTAACCAAGTGTTCAATAAACTTCACACCTTAGTATCAGACCTGTTAAAACTCCTTAATTAGATTTCGCTGCTCGCATAAATAGCTGTGAATGGAACCGCTTCGCTTGCCTTGCCATGGCCGCTATTCTCAGAGCACATTAACACAATAACTAAGTGCTTCTCAGATCTCTCCTCCTTCACCAGCCGGTGCTGACCGCAGCAGCCCGACCATCACCCGACATTTTCCAGTCTGACCAGTCAGCTCCACTCCCGCCACGGCTGCAGGCTCGGCTCGGGACCGTTCGGCCCCAATCCGGCTGTCGGTGTGTAGGGACCAGCTCTGCACAGTCCCAGCTTTCCACAGCCGCGTCCCCGCCAGCTGCCGTGGGTCCCCTCCCTCCACCCCCCCACCTCGTCCATCTCCACTGCAGTTCCGTCACCTTCTCAAACCTTCTCACACCATCATCTCCTCCACCCGTTTTCACTCATTTTTCCGGCACAGGCGAGTCGTGTTTGTGGTGTTTGGGGCGTCACTGCCGGCCCCATCTCTGCAGCCAGGGCAGCCGGGCAGGTCCTGTGCGCTCCGGAGCAAGGCCAGGAGATGTGCTCCAGCAGAGCCTCCCGGGTGACACGGCTGGGCGGTGACCGCTAAAACCACCTGTCCTCACAATCACCCCTTTTGAGCAGTGCCATTATACTGAACCCCAGGATTTTTCTGGAGCTTCTGGATCCCCAGAGCCCTCCAGAGCCCTGGTGACCATGGGCCAGACAGCGGAGCCGGCTGCAGCATCAGTGCAGAGGGCGAACGTTCCCGCGCCGCGCTGGCCAGCAGAACACCAAGCGCTGCTGAGGAAGCAAGCACCAGCAAACAAATCTGCCCAGAACAGAACTTCCTCAGCCCTTTGGGAAGTCCCCCAGTGTCCCCAAATCAGCACCCAGCCCTCTGGACTGGTCCTCACCTCACCGCAGAGCAGCAGCTCCACAGCCCAGCTCCCTCCCGTCCAGCGGCAACCCAGTGTCCAGCCGAACCAAACTCGCACGCAGCCCTTCCCTGCATCGCTGCTGTTCTTTCTAACGGGTTCGTCATTAATTGCTGCCCCTGCTCCCTTATTTTGGATGTTCACCCACAGTGCAGCTGCTGTGGAGCCTCAAAGCTACTCTCTCTTCGGGGGGACTGTTATAAATTCACCTCTGCCATAACATCTTACAGACATTGCCCGCATTAGGCATAAAAATTTTATGGAATATACTAAAGTTGCTGCACACAGCAGCAGTTTTTCAAACATAAACATCTCGGACACTTTAAAGATATTTCTTTCTAAAGACCAAGTGACATTTGGTCACTCCAAGACCTGGATGCCAGGAAATCATACACTTTAATTACGTTTAAAAAAACAGTCAGGCCCAGGTCTAAAATACTTTTGGAAACTGGGTGTATATTGATTTTTTTAGCTTATACAAAAATTCACCGTGCCAGCACTGTGCCTGTATCTTTGAAGGATGCTGAAATAACTGCTGCAGGAGGAAGAACTCCGTACGGAAGCACGAGCGGACTCCACCAGCACTGAGTGCTGCAGGCACAGCTCTCCTTCCCAGCTCCCCGGGCACCCAGGGCATCGCGGGGAAGACACTGGGCAGGTGCCATGCTGGTGCCCAGCAAGAACCCCTGGGATCCCTGTCACACCTGGGTGGGGAGCGGTTTCCATGGCCTGGGGCACATTAACTCCGCTGAGGGCAGCTCGCTGCAGCCTCCTCCTGCCTGCAGAGGGCTGGCGGGCTGGGGGGTGAATGGATGGCTGGTGAACCCCGCACATCTGCCGCTCCGCTGCGAGGGAACCTGCAGGAAAGAAAGCCAAGGGCTCCCAGACAGCGAGTGCAGGGTGAATACGTGAGATGGATGTCCTCAGACAGAAGTCGTTCAGTGCCCTTAGCTCAAGCGTAGCTTAATTCTCTGAAGATGTACCTGAAACTTTTATCCTTTTATTTTCTCATACCTCTCTTGCTCCTTATTCTTTCAAGAAGAATTTTGCAGAGATGCTCTGTCTTGAGCCATGACAAGATCTTGCACACAAGAATTCCCAGAGCTTTGAGGCCATGTAAGCAAAGGTCACCACAATTTTTAGGACAACGTATTGCCCTGAGTCGCAGACTGGTTTGGGTTGAAGGGACCTTCAAAGCTCCCCTAGTCCATCTCCCCTGCAGTGAGCAGGGACATCTGCAACTGAAGATGCCATAAAACAATAAAACAATCCTCCCTTGCTACCACACTGGCTTCCTCAATACCCTACACAGGAAAAACGCACGTCTTCTGCATTGTAAAGTGTTTCCTAGAGCCACGCGAATGGTTTAGGAGGAAGAACTTCAGAAGCCAGCCTCACCTTCACTGAAAGCTCCAGCAACTTCGCAGGTACAGCTTGTGCAGGTACAGCTTACAATGCCAAGGAGGACTTTGAGGCGCACTGCAAACACTGCTCAGGGAATAAAGAGTCTTTATAAATCCAAATCCAGCCCCTCTCTTCTTGATTTGCTGCCAGCAACAGGGCAGGAGGGCAGGAACAGAAGGTGATAGGTAATGGCTAGGGAACGCTGAGAGTCCAGTGAAACCAGCAATCCCAGCAATCCCACCAGTGAAATACACGGGGGACCGTGAGAGATGTCACAGTTCTGCCAAGCCAAACTCGTAACAATGGCTGGAAAAACCTATAAATCATTTTCACAGTTCAGAAGGTTTTTTACTTGATTTTTTCCCCCTTACTTGGTTTCTGAGCCTTTTCTCTGTACAAGCCACGAGCAGAGGAAAGCTCTGAACCGCCACTTGTACGACTCCAAAGTCCTGTTTGGAAGAGCGCCTTCGGTTAGCTCATGACTGGGATGCTCCGCTCTCAGGGAACTGGGAGCAGCGGGGTACTCACGAAGGAAGTCACGCACCAGAGCTCCTGTCACGCTTTGATGGGTTTGTGGAAAATAACGCTGGGGACAGGCTGTGAGAGGTCACCTCGTTCACCCCGCCGCTGACGCCAAAGCAGCCAGATGCGCATCTCTCCTAACGGGGGTTTTTCTGACGGCTCCAGGCTGCTGCGGGCAGTCTGCTCCTCCTCCTGTGCTTCCAGCCCTAACAGGCAGGACAGATCGGTCCGGGAAAGCACTACGGTTTAAAATACAGGATTCCCAAAAACTACCACAAAAGGGGCAATAAATCACGCCAGCAGTTCGTTAATTCCGATTTGCACTTCAGAACGTTGGGTGGATTACTTCGGGAGAAAGCTTCCAACAGTCAGGAACTACAACGGCTTAGAACTTTGTTTTGGCAAAGCCAATCGACCTGCCAGCGTTAAGCACAGGGTATTTACCAGCATTCACCACCCCATTATCCATCTCCTCACTTACCATGCTCTCTTGTACATAGAGTCTTATCATGCTTTTGCCTCCAGCTCCATTAAATGCTGGTGAAATCACTGTCTTTGAGAAGATCAGACACAGCAGGCTGCTAAGGACACAGGCTACAGGAACCCAGGTTATATTTAACTCACTTACAAAGTTGTCATTTAAGCGGCTAAGACCATTAATTTGAAGCCATGACATGCCCATCATTTTAATTTTGGGTTATTTAAGCTAAGTACACAAAAGAAGTAATTCCCAGGCTTTCCTCCACGGCATCACACGAACGCGGCGCAGATCCAGCGCTAACAGAGTATCAGAGTAACAGAGTATCAGACCTCTTAACTTTGCTGCATTTTAAGCTAGTGATAATTAAACTCAGTCCCATAGCATTAACTTGCTCTTTGGGACGCAAAAATACACACTGAAAATAGCATCTCAGCACAGTAACCGTAACAGCTTGAAGCAGCTTCACCAGCAGAACAGCCACGCTCTGCACTGACCCTCCTGCTGCCCGGTCCTTCACGCCAGGCCAAGGAATCGCCCACTGGCTCCCCCAAAATCTGCTCAGAGGTTCCAGCAGGAGCTCTGGGAGCCGCGCTGGTGCTGCTGCTCCTCTCCAGAGCACCCAAACAGCTACAAAGAGGGGAAGTGAATTATAGCGAGTGCCAGGAGCGTTCACCAAAATGAATCCTTTGATCTCCCCGTGTGGATCATTTCTAAATTCAATTTAAAATAAGGTAATTGCCCACTTCAGTTGTTGAGATTCTCTGGGGGACACTAACAATAGTAGCTGTGGTTATCGAACGGGGGATGGCCCTATGCAGCCATCAGACTGATCCACAACGTTGAAAATCAAAATCCAAGGAGAGATCAGCACGGCTAACACCTTAAAAAACCTGAACATCTTAAAATGGTTATTTAGAAACTTTCAAAGGTGACACGTGGTATGGCTGGTGAAATAATTGTTAGCTGGGAGGAGGAGAAAGCAGGAGAACATGGACCTCAGTCGCAGCCCAGCGGCAGACCGGGTACAAGATCACCAGTTTCCCGGTCCCCCCTTCCACCACTACCTCTCCACCAGAGATCCCAGCTGCTTTCACCTGGGGCCACCCGCAACACCCGGACTGCATTTCGCCAGGGCCTTACATGCGAGAAGGAACTAGAGCCTCTACAGCTTCGAAGGTCAGAGCCCAGGATGGCCCAGCTCTGCCTCCTGCCCCGCTGCCCCAGGCTGCTCTCCAGAAGATACACACTGTAAGCAGCTCAACTATTCATTTGCTCACGTGCAACCAGCCTGCAGCACCATCACTGGGCACAAACACCCAACAGGCAGAACTGAAGCGCTGAGAGTGACCACTCAAACCCCGCCGTGCACAGCGTCTCCTGCCCCCGGTGCACATCCCTCTTTCTTACCAATGTGACCACGACACTGACAGGGAAGCGACGGGGTTAAACGGTCCTGTCCCTGGGTACGGGGTTTGTGACAACAAGGAACGCAAGTGTCACTCCTCTGCTCTGTTTCCAAACACAGGACACGTAAGGACAGAGCGCTGCAAAGCAACTCGAGGCGCGCAGGCTGACTGTGTTCCCTCTGGTCTGCACGGGCACCATCCCCAGTAGCACCGTGCTTCATTCTGAAGCGCCAGGTTCGTGAAGCGGGGAGGTCATTTGGGTCCCTGACACCTTCTCCGCTCCTCTTGTTAAACCACAGAGGTTTCCACCTCTAACAGAGAGCACGGGCAGATAGCACCAGCTGTAAGGAAGAACCTCGGAGATATTTCGGGAGGAACCACACGGTGACTGTTCCAGGGGACACCGCACAAGGCAGTCATCACCCCCATTTAGGGCACTGCACTCAATGGCACCACGCCTGAGCTTCTCACCAAAATCGGGTAGCAACTAGGAGGAGGGTGCTCTCAAATCTCTAACAACCTGGAGACCAGCAGAGAACATACCGATATGATACCTGCACTGGCTGGCAGATGAAAGAAGCACAAGAAGTGGTGCATAAAATCACAGAATAGAATCACAGACTTGTTTAGCTTGGGAAACACCTTTCAGCTCCTCGAGTCCCCCCATTCCCCAGCACTGCCAGGTCCCCACTGCCCCCTGTCCCGCAGCAGCACCTCCACACAGCTGGGAAACCCCTCCAGGGATGGGGACTCCACCACTGCCCTGGGCAGCCTGGGACACGCCTGCACAACCCCAACGGGACAGAAATGGCTCCTCAGGGA
>NW_010403110.1:11489-16026 GCF_000710305.1 Buceros rhinoceros silvestris | reverse complement strand
CAACCTCAACCTCGCCTGGGGCAGCTTGAGGCTGGTTCCTCTTGTCCTGTCACTTGTTCCTGGGGAGCAGAGACCAACCCTTGACATCCTCTGCAGTGCAGGACAGGAATGTGCTGCATGGACAAGAACAGCTTCTCTTGCTAAACCCGCAGGGAGAGGACGGCACAGCCAAGGGATGGCTCGGCAAAGAGGTCCTTCCTTCCACAAACACACCCCTCTTTAGTGACAGTCCCACTGAAACCAATGGCAGTTCTCGTGGATATAAAATTAAATGTTTCTGTTTGTGCCCGTGGAGCCCGAGCACACAAACGCTTTATGCCATCTGAAAGCTGTATCAATACAGAGATCGCTGTGGAAAGCACCAGAGGATATTGTGCTTTTATTGCGTCTAACATATGGAAAACATTTTATTATATGAGACACAACACAATCATTATCATTGAATACCATGAAGCGCAAAGTCCCTCTGAGCCTGAGCACTGTGCACCACTGTAATTACAAATGGAAACGACGAACATTAAGAACAAAAGGCAGCAGAAATGACGGGTTGGCGCGTTCTGTGAGCTTTGCTATCCCGGCATTTCCCCAGCGAGGGCCGCTCCTGCGGAAGAGGCAGTTCAGGGCCCGGCAAAGGAGCAGGAGGTGTTCTCTGTAAGGAGGAATTCTGGATTTTAAACTCCAGAGATGCAAGGTAACAAGCGGCCCATCAAACCTTTGCTCTTGAAAGGAAAATATACCCTGCCAGAGAAGGCTGAACAGTGACGCTCCAGCCAGCACTGCCACCAGTGAGGATGTGCAGAAGACCGAGAAAGCATCAAGTGTTATCAGCCTGTGGCTCACAAGAGACCTCAGCCTCACCAGCTAAACCACTGCAGTTTGCCAGCTGGCCTGGAGAGAACCCCTGGGGTCCTGCACAGAGAACCGCATCTGTCCCACAGATGCTGTCACTCTGAGGGAGCACACAGAGCAGCGAGGGTCCTGAGAAACCCGGTCCGTCTCCAGGGAAGTTATCCGCGAGGGCTCCCCACTCCAGCAGCTGGCCAAGCGCTCTGAGGAAGCTCGGTCCCAGGCAGCTACCCTGGGGTCAGCAGCAGGTCATCAAGCAGAGGCTGAAGACATTCCAGCTGGAAGTCACGACGCATCACAGACGGGTCTGTGCTTCCCGTGCCGAGCTCAGCCTGGCTCCAGGGTAACGCCACTCCCTCAGCTGCTGGGTGAGTTCCTCTCACCCAGGTTTTGCTGTTTGGCTCCAGAATTGCCCGTCACAGGAGCCGGCAGGTCCCGCGCAGGCTGCTCCCACCTGGCTTCCTTCTGCGCTGGCGGCAGGGGCAGCGATGGAGCTCTCGCCAGCCCAGAGGGGTGCTCCGCACGCAGAGGGGCACGGCCCAGGGCAGCACCTGCAGGGCTCTTCAAAACTCAATTGAGATATGAATTTCAGTTCAGTCCTGATACTCTCGATTGCCGCTGGCAGAAACACATAAATAATTGATCGTGTTAGAGAACTGTCACTCCGCCCCCGCTTCGCTCACCTGAAGTAAAAAATGACCACTTTAATGACAAAAAAATTGGCAGGCACTTAATCTTTATGCTTCACTGCTGTCTTCTCCCTGCTCTAAAAAAACCTGCTTCTCCACATAAGCAAGTAATTATGTTTGAAGAGTATTAGCCATCCTAATGCACGGCGATTTATCAGCGGTGATGGGACGTTATCCCGGTTTGACCCTACAGGAGGAGAAGGATGCCACCTTATGAAATTAATAGCAGCAATGTCAGATCCTGGAAGGCTGCAGAACATCGCCAAGACTGAACCACTTCCACAACAACTTCAAGACCGCTTTTAAAGGACGTGTAAAACTTTTTTTTAAAAAAAAATCTTACAGCTAAAGCATCAAGACATGGAGGTGTCACAGGAGGTTAGTTTGAGTAAAGTTAAGATCTCACGCCCATCTCCAATCTTCAGGGACACACAAAGAGCAGCACCAATGGGATCAAGCAGAGCTTCTTCCAACCCTTCTCGGCAGTGAAGGCCAGCTCATGAACCCGTCAGCAGAGAAGCCGGCTCTCCTGCAGCCTGGGAGGGTGCAGATCACATTCACCTCTGCGTGGGCAACAGCACGTTGACATGAACAAAGTTCCACCAGGGAACTCGGTGGGGTGACACTGCTCATTACAGCTTGAGGGCAGCAGTACCTCCACCTCTAGACTTCTAAAGGTCTTGCGTGGTCTCCTCCCCTAACTGCAGTCAGCAGATGAACTGATCTGTACTGAAATTACTCTCCATGTTATGAGGTGAGGCTGTTCTGGATCCTGGGTTCAGCCAGGCACGAGCTTGAGACTGCAAGTTAAAGGATAATGAATATCTTGTCCGGAAGAAAGTGAAATGGTGTCTCCATCAAGAGAACAAACCACATGCCTTAAGACAGTGTCATCTAAGGGTGAGGCACCAAAGATATTTCATCCAGGTTGACCCCACATGTCCTGTTTGACCTGATAAATGGTCTCCTTCTACTTCCAATCTGCACAGGAATTAAAGCCTCCAGACTATCTGTACTACCACAAATAAATCACGTTTGTTTTAATGACTTTGAAATTTCCCTTTGACAAATTCTAAAGACACAAATAATCCCAGAAGTCTTGCAGGAAGATAAACACTCATGTTCTAATAATCGTAATTCACAAAGCAAACAACGCTCAGCTTTTCATCGAAACACAGCATCGTTCTGCCACAAGAGGGGAAGCAGGAGCACGAGAAGCCTTGAGCTCCTGTCTCCTGAGCAAGCCGGGTTCCAGCGGGTGTCAGGGTGTGCAGCACGCCACCCGAGACGGCTGGACACAACTTACACGTCCCAGAGGGGAACTTCTGGGCAGCTCCTCTCCTGCCAAAGCCCCTGCAAATACCAGCATCCATCTTCCCCTGGCAACGGAGTCAATCTCCCCGAAGGACTGAGGTTTACCAGCTTATTAAATCTGAGACTGTGGTGTTAGATAACTCAGTTGTCTTTTATTTCTGGTATTAAACCATCAAGTGGCAGAGAGGGAAATGAAAATGGCAGAAAAGAAAAACTCTTCCGAGAACATAATGGTCCATAAAGCAAAATTTTACACCAACCTGTCTCTGGCTCTCTATTGCTCCAGCATGGTTCTGCTCCTTCCCTTCGGGCAGGCATTAGCACTTCCATAACGAGCCCCCAAAATAAAACTCCAGCGAACAGATATGCTCAAGGCACTTTGTTTTTTCCGCAATTAGAGACAAACTGCCACAGTAAAGCTGAAAGCATTTGGGAAATTATATTCAAGGAAACATTTACCATAACTACAGTAATCCTTGGGCTGCTCTTAGCAACCGCAGCGGATGCTGGGACGACAGTGGCTCTGTTGTTAGCCACTGGTAAGGGACAGTCTGTCATCTGCTGTGGCACTGCGAGCGTGACAGAAGTCAACAGTGACAAGGACCAGAGTTCTGTGGCTTACAACGAGGGGAAGTCGTCCTCACCAGACTGCACAGGGCCTGCCTGTCCCGCCCCGGTGACAAGGCTCCGTAGCAGGGAGCAGCACTCGCCCCTGCATAACGCAGTCACCATTTATTCCAGCAAAGCTCCAGGGGTGTTTCTCCCTGGGAGAGAGGACGGCGGAAGGAGGGGAAGTACCCGGCGGCCGGGTTTGACAACCAGCGAATTCTCCTCTGTGACTGGCTCACGGCTTTCGGAGCACAGCAGACAAAGTGCCGTTTCTTTTGACTTTAATAACACTTCTGAGGCTCTCTGGTGTGATGTTTCCGAGCAAGCCAGGGAAACACGGTCTGGGTGAAACAAAGATGTCAGGAGCCCGAACGTCACACTGATGAGAGAGCAGGGAGACACGACCTGGGGCTGCCCGAGCTGCCATGCAGATGGAATGGGGCCGGGGGATGAAAACATCACACTGTCCCCCCGTGCGACTCCAGCGAGGCCATGAAGCCAGAGCAGTGACTGGTGCACATTGCTGGGGGATTAACAACAACACTTCAAACACCTACTGACGTCTGGTGGACATAATCCGCCCGTGATCCGCACAGAAGCTGTGGTGTAAATCAGTTAACGCTCGTCAAAGGCAGCACCGACAATAAATGGGTTATTTTTCAGCATTAATGTATTACAGCGCTTTAATCCCAAAGAGTTCTGGTTTTGTCACTCACAAATGAAATCCTTCTCTCTCCTTGCAGCAGTAAAACAGCGTGTTAGTATGAGAGTTGCAAGCGCTCGCTGTATTTTCCTGCTTACAGTGGTTTTGTTGCCAGATCCTTACCACACGGTTCCTTCTGCTGTTCCCAGAGCATGCAGGAAACACCTTCCATCACTGGCAATACTCACTCTGTGCAGAAGGGGACCATCACTCCAGGCTTTACCCCGGCCTGGCTGTGACCAGGCCATTTCCAGGAACTGCGGCTCCATCAGGCTGCAGGGGACACACACAGAGGCCACGTCTGCCGAACACCCACAGACAAAGAAACCCCTGGAACGCTGATCTCCTCTCTAACAGCCACAGCTCTGGGAACGCC
>NW_010403110.1:3981-11398 GCF_000710305.1 Buceros rhinoceros silvestris | reverse complement strand
GCACCCTAACCTCCCCTCCCCCAGCCACAGCTCTGGGAACGCCACCACTGATGATCACCTCGGGGGCTGAATCTGCCAGGGGCTGAGGCAAAAAAATGGTGCTCAGAGGTCTAAAGCATCACACAAGGCCACCAAGAAAAGCCAAAGAAAAAGAACGGGGTGTCCTCCTCCTGTTCCAGATCTGCATCTCCAGCCCCGGATGAGTGGTGCCAGGGACATGTGCAGGGGCTGCGGCTGCAGGTTTGCAGGAGGGTCAGCACAAGGTGTCCCCGGCTGCAGCAGAGACGCTGTTACGGTCTTACGTGATGTGACACATCAGTGGCACGTTTTATCTGGTACATCACACCCTCACCTGCAGAGGCTAACCAACGAACTCACTGCTGCCAACCATCCCAATTAAAAATAAAAAAAAGCTGACAACTCCTTCCCCCACCCCACGGCATCGCTCCCAGTTTCCAACCATTTGCTACCATCCAGCCCTTCACTTATGCTCAGTTCTGGCCTGGCAAAGCCAGCTCTGCTCACCCGCCCACCTTCAGCCTCCGCACAGCGACCCGCAGCCGTGCCAGCGGGCTCAGGGAGCCGGGACACGCAGGGGGAGCCTCGTCTGCAGCGGCTGGGTCCAGGCGCAGCTCCTGCTCACTGGGGGTGTGCTGGTCAGGCTGCAGGGTGGGACGATGAACACAGCGAGCGCCCGCGTACCCAGGGCATTGAGCTTTGCCCGTGTGCCCTCATCAGGCAGCTGGAGAAGACTCTACAGACAGGCCCTGGTGCTCATGGATGATTTGAAACACCCTCATATCTGCCACATGGGAGCTATGGCTGGGTGCAAGAAATCCAGGAGGTGTCTAGAGCATGCAAAGACAATTTCTTGATGCAAATGCTTGATGTAGTGACCAGGGTAGATGCTCTGCTGGACCTGCTAACCAAACAGGGAGGAGAACTGTTGGACGATGCAGCCTTGGACACCGTGACCATAAGAAAATGTGGAGTTCAAGGTCCTGAGAGGAATGAGCAAGATAAACAGTGGAAATACAACTGTGGGCTTCAGCAGAAAACCATTCTAGCCTCTTCATGGACCTACTCGGCAGGATCTGATGAGAAAATGCCCCTGGGTGGGGCAAAGGGGCCCAGGAGAGCTGGCTAATGGTCAAGGACGATCTCCTTGAAGCACAGGAATGGTTCATGCCGATGCACAAAAAGTCACACAAGTGCGACAGAGGCCAGTAGGGATACACATGAAGCTCCTGATGGAGCTCAACCACCACATAACTCCACAGAGGTGGCAGCAGGGACAGGCTGCTTGGAAGGAAAACCAGAAACGCTGCCTGTGTGGAGAGGAATGGCGCTGGGAAAGGCAAAGCCCAGCTAGGGTTGGAGCGAGCACAGCAGGAGAGAGGCAGCCAGCGGTTTCTGTAACTGGCAACGGGAAGGGGAAGGCGGGCCCACTGCTCGGGGGGGCAGGAGAGCTGGTGCCAAGCAACAGGAAAAAGCTGAAGACTCAAGGTCTTCCTTGCCTCAGTTTTCACAGGCAAGGCTTGTCCTCGGGCCACCCAGATCCCTGAGCCTTCCAGGAGAGTCCGCAGCAAAGAAGCAGTACCAGGGCAGAGGAGGAAAGAGTCTCTGATCTCGCAGCCCACACACAAGCCCCCGAGACTCTCTTGGGCTGTAGGAGTGTGGCCAGCAGGTCCAGAGAACGTGAGTGACCCTCTTCAGCCCTCGCAGCTGGACTGGTGGGTCCCTTTGAGCATCCTGCTACCAAAAGGCTACGGACAGACCTGCTGCCCGACACCAAATTCATTCCTAGTTCCCTCACTCCTTTGTTTGCCCTTCTGCCCCGTGGGCTGACACTCTGAGCCCACCATCGATCCCTCCACAAATGAGGGCACCTGAGAAGAACCAGTGTTTTTAATAAAGCTATTTCAGGCTGTGTCCACAGACAATGGTATCACGGTTACAGATGAAAGCCCTGACGGGTGTTTTCCATTTCAGACACATGTTTCGAGTAAGAAAAAAACCATCCTGTCTATTTTAACAGTGAAACTCATCAAGAACTCATGTTTCCAAGTAAACTGCTGCTGGGCTGTTTAGCAGCATCAAAAGGACCTTCAAATAGACTCTTTAGCAAATAGCCTTGTCTATGAGAGCTGAAAGATTTGGCAACGTCCCGTAATTTACATCCTGCTTTGTTTAGGGGTAGGTAATAAATCAAAGAAAGTATTCTACCTGAAGACACAGCGAGAGAAGGTGCTCTCTGCTCTGCACCGTCATTATTTGTCTCCAGCTTCAAAGGACGCGGCTGGCTGAAAGCTCCAAAAGGGACACGTAATGATGCCCCGTAATCAGCAGAGTAATCATGAGCTGGCTGTGTTGCACCACTCTCCAGAATGTTAATGGAGTGGGGACGCTGCAGACGGATGTGCAGCAAGGGCTTCACGGCCTCCCAAATGGTTTCCCAGGCCATTATTTCCGAGGCCACACCGCTCCGTTACCGCGGCTGAGAACAGCCGGAGGCGGGCAGGCGCAGCCCGCTGAGCAGCGGAGCAGTCCCTGTCTCCTCTCCATCCCCATTCTCCAAAGAGACACACAGAATTAAAACAGCGTGTGGTGACATGGAACACGGGTTTGCCCTCCCGAACTGATCCTGGACTCACTGAGGCTTTGGGCTGCCCTGAGAGATGCCAAGCAGCCGGAGGTGTGAACACTGTCACGCTGACACACGTGCTCTCAGCTGCTGCGAGGGCTGCGAGCCTGCGGTGAGCCCTTGCACAAAGCCTCCCCGCCACCTTCAGAGCAGCCCTGGGGCCGGAGGGTGCCCACTGCACTCGTGCCTCATGCACCCACCCTGCGTGGACAACGACTGGGGCTGTCCCACAGCTCCCAGGAGACATCGGGCACTTGATGCACTGAGCAGATACCCGCAAACTCCTCCTGGGAGGAGGGGAACCATTCCCAGCGCTGGGCTGGGCGCATCAGGGACACAGGAAGGTGACATCAGCCCTGGGAAAGACAACCACTCCTGGGCAAAGGAGATCCAGATCAGATCCAGACCCAGATCCAGACCACTGCCCATCTGGAATTGTCCAGTCGGGCGGTTCAAAACACAATGGCAAGACTACTTGGTCAGGAGGAGAAGGACATACGAATGCTACGAGCATCAGCTGGACCATCTGTATGAAAACTGCACTGGCACTAACGAACACACTCATTTCACGTAACTTCACAGTCCTTCTGTAATTGAACTCAAGGTAATTTGTCAGGGAAGAGAGTTTGGTGCTCCACTGCATTCACTCAGCACCACTCCCCAGTTAAGCTGCACCAGTAACTAACTCTTACCAACTTCCTTCCCTAAGCCAAGCAGGGCTGCTGAGCAGGTGACACAGACTCGAGGGGATGCTTCCCAACCTCCCACTCCAGCAACATCTCTGACCTGACCTGATTTATTCTCCACAGAGCAATTACAAAAGTACGAAAAGGAGCAAGTCAAACGGCTGGAGAGGCTTCACGCAGCTGGACAGTCTGTCACACCCTCCCATCAACCACACGGTTCCATCCCAGTCTCCTTGCACAGGGTTTTGACTCCCTGACAGGGAGGCGCTTGCAGAGGTGAGCCAGCACAAAAGACTGAGGTCAGTGTTGCAGATATTCTGCTGGGCAGCCCCCAAATTCTCTAAGTTGTGTGTGTAAGTCTGGGTGCTGCTGGCACGGGTCCTGCTGAGGTGAGCTGCTGCGCCGGGGCCCTGCAGCCCCCTGCGCCCACTGAATCCCAGACTTCTGACCTGCGGAGGTGGGAGGGCACAGCAGGTCACCCTGTCCAACCCCTGCTCCAGCACTGCCTGCTCTTGATGCAGAGATGGGAGTAGCTGATGCTAACACAGATCTCACCAGCTGAGAGCTCACCACCCCAGGAGTCCTCCAGGGGTGGCAACTTCAAACCCCTGCCGTAGCCTTTCAGTGCAGGAGGAGAAACAAGTGGAGCAGAGAACCCGTCACACCTGACCACACTGCATCAGGACTCCACCGCTTCACGAAGCACTTGCTGCTTGTGTGGATTTTAAACCTGCTCCTTCGCAGGATCAGCTACTGTTTTCTACCCTCTCTACAGCTGCCAAGGGGCGCCTGGACTGAGCAGGACACTGACTGAAGGCTGTTCTCACCACCTGGTGCTACTGGAGGCACCTGCAGAGCACTTCAGGGATGCCCTTGTCTTACACTTCACCCACCTCTCAGGGAAGCTGCATGTGGACTATGGTAATGGCCATCAGCAGAACTGGATGGAGAAAAGGGTCCCGGAGTGCTGCCAAGCAGGTGGCTGGGACGAGTGGCTCGATGCAGGCACACTCCCCAGGCTGAGAGCCTGACTTGTCCTCTTAGGCAAATCTGCTCGTGGGGTGGGAGCTTTGCGTCTGCAGGAACAGACCATCCTCTGGATGCAGATACGCTAAAGACCTCCCTGCTGTCCAAGCGCCCTGTGTGTGTCCATGGATTTCACCGACTCCCTGGTTTCCCGTGGTTTCATCTCTTCATTCCAGTGACTGCGTGCTCTGTGCCCACAAATGACCCCAGGGCTGCCAGCACAGACAGTGCAGAGCACTCGCAGCAGCCCGTGGGGTGTGAATGCTGCAGAGAAGTGTGGTCTCAGGGCTCACCACGTCCATCCGGTCCGGGGACTCGGCAGCCAAAGCTGTCACCAGCATCTGGCCAAAACCCTGCACAGGGAGCAGCCCTGGGAGCGGACTCTGGCCCCTGCTGTTAACTCTGCTGGAGCTGACAGGAAAGAAAGCAGCAGGCAGGAGAGGGCAGGATCAGCACCTGCAGCCACTGCGTTTGACATCAATTCCTCAAAATCCATAATGAGAAGAGATGAGCTACAGGAGCGTTTCTGGGTGAGCTGGGCCAGCAGACAGCGTGACCGTAGCCTGTGCCCCAGCCCTCTCCTGCTCCGCATCACCGCTCCCCACCACCACATTGGGTGATTTGGCGACAAACTTTCCAAGTTTTGGACAAAGACAAACGGAGGCTGGCAGAACTAGCTCTTCGCCCCTACTTTAGCTGCTGTTGGAGTAGCCAGCAGCACCTCCGCCACACCGAGACCCCCAGTGCCAGCCGCAGCAGAGCTCCAAGCTGAGCGTGAGCACCGCCTCATCTCGAGCTGACACAGCCGCGTCACAGTGACCTTGGGCTGCTCTGCGGCAAACGAAGGAGCTCACGGGGCAGTGGAGCGGAAAGCGGGAACTATCATTTTCCAAAGATACACAAGGTAAAATGCCTCGGGGACAATCTTTTGTCACTTTCTGAGACTCGATTAACTGCCTTAATTCCACATGATTAATGGCTTTTAAATCCTGGGAGACCCAAGAGTGTCTGTGATAAGCCAGCTCTTCTCCAGAGGCCCCTACAAGCTGCTCCGGTGCTATGAGGTGCCCCGGGCAGCCCTGCACCCATCCCACCCTGTACGAGAGACCTGTGTCACAGAGCAGAACAAGGAAGAAACCTTGGGGAAGCGACCAGAACTGCACCAAGCCAGCCAGGCCCCACTGCGGAAGGTCGCTCCGTGCGTGCCACGACAGCCCACACCAAGCCCCCTCTCCTCAGCGCCCACGGGCAGAGGCTCCCACGGGGTCAGCAGTGAGGGGAAGCCCAGGAGCAGGTGTCAGTCTGGCAACCTAAAGCTGCGGCCAAAACGCAGATGGGAAGAGAATATGAAAACAGAGGAAGCAGCACTGGCCTCGTCACATCCTCACACGTTCTCCGGAAGAGTAACGCCTGCTTCACAGCCCACGGTAAACATGCTGACTTTCAACACATGGGGCTGCTATTACAAACAAAGCCAAACCCACGAGGATGAGGTGGGTAAGCACACACGCACCACACAGCCCCTACGCACCAGTACAGCGCTGGCAGCTGAACTGTCCGTCACCATCAGGGGTCCAAACGGCAGAGCCTGCACTCGAAACACACAGTATTTTATGCAGCACAAGGTCCATAATGGGTAAATTTCCCCCCGCTTTTGCCCTCGCTAATAGGATGTGAGAACTGGGCATCTGTGGACTCATAAATAAACTACCAAGGCTGACTTGCTGCCCTGCACTTAACGGGAGGAAATCGCACCCCAGAGCTGCTCAGCAGCCAGTGACCTTGAGAGGCCGTCAAGAAGTGAGTCCCCGGGGGCTGACTCTGCTCCCCTGAGGTGGGCTCCGAGAGGGGCTGTCACAGCCAACGCCCGGCAGAGCTGCGATCTTCTCGTTTGTGTTGAGGAAAGGCAGACCGCAGCTCCCGTGAGTGGAGCCGAGTCACACAGGGACTGGATTATTATTTATACAGAGAACCGGAGTGCTGCACGGAGAGTCTGTGCTCTTGGAGCGAAGCACAAAACCTGGCTCTGAAAACCACCACTGAACGTCACTGGGCAGCACTCCCACACTCACTCATACCATTTTCCATTAAACGCCTCAGAGCCGCTGCTGTCAAACGCCTCCTGCTGACTCAGGCAAGAGGTTTCTGCAAATACCCGGGCTCTTCTCCACATGTTAGGGCACTCGCTGGACGGTCCCCCTCTGCCCACGCACTCGGCAGAAACCCCAACACCCTTCAGAGAAGAGTTAGAAGTGGGATTTGCCACCCCTGCCACAGCCCTGCCTGACCCTGCTCCCTCAGGGAAAACAGCCAATGAAAAGAGGATCCATCACACCACAGGGAGTTCCGTGGTGTCATGGTGAGGACAACTGGCTGCTCTCCACAGAGTTCTACTGTCCTCAGGTACATCACTGCTGCTGGTCTGCCTGTGCAGTACCAACAGCAAGTATCAGTGTGACTCTGGGACCCCCTAAAACCAAACCACAAATAGTGACACTCCTCCACACAGCCGCTACGTGCGAAGCCACCACCGCAGAGCCCCGGAACACGCTCATTTCCAACAGGCTGGTCTGTGGGGGTCCCCTGGAGGAGGGTGGAAGAGCTCTTTCCCCCATCCCCTCCCCTGGCCCTCTGGCACTGGTATGCCACTGTGCGGAT
Organism: Buceros rhinoceros silvestris; assembly: GCF_000710305.1. Lineage (NCBI taxonomy): Eukaryota > Metazoa > Chordata > Aves > Bucerotiformes > Bucerotidae > Buceros > Buceros rhinoceros. The sequence goes on along the minus strand of NW_010403110.1, from coordinate 4,384 downwards.
CAAGGCCATTTGCACAAATATAAAATATTCAATTAATAGGACTCTGGAATATTTAATCGCGACATTGAAATGCTAAGGACTGCATTAACATTTATTATTCTCTATAAGGGATGGATCTCCAGCACTCTGCCTGCCACTGCTCCCCAAGAGCTCCGTGGAGCGTGCTGTGGGTTTTTGGGCTCATTCCCAAACCAATGAAAAAGGCAGTATTAATGCAGATTAAGCTACATTTCATAACCACTACAGTAACACTCCAAGACAGAGTGGAATTACTAGCTCTTGATTTCAAAATCCGAGAGAAATGGGTTTTTTTCATTTCCAATCAGTAGAGCTTAGATAGCAGAGAATTACGCAGGTGAGTCTTTCCGTCACCGGCCTTGGCCATGATGTAGAGCTGCGAGAC
>NW_010403110.1:0-3950 GCF_000710305.1 Buceros rhinoceros silvestris | reverse complement strand
GATTGGTACCTCCAGAGGCAGACAGCCCCTTCGGACACCACTGAGCCAGTCCTTCAGGCTGTCAAATGTTTACATCCCCCGCAGGCGCTTGGCGTACCAGTCTGCTGCAGTTCATAGGGTACTTCAGGTGGAGAACAGAAGCAGTGGCCCATACGGAGCCTTCACAGCTACTCAACTGGAGAATCATCTCATGTTCCTGCTCTGAGTATCCAGAGAATCAGACAAGATCTATTAGGGAGACACTCGACAAAGCCGCATCTGCCCCACCTACATGGTTTAAGCGACCCAAGAGAAGACATCAGCACAGCAACTGTCATCTCCTGTGTCACACGGGGAGCAGCCGGCCAGCACTCCGCCATGCAGCTCCCTGCCTAGGGCAGCAGCTCCCCAGAACAGTTCCTCCTGCCTTGCAAGGGAGCAACATTCAGACCCTGGACGCCTGTTCGGCTGGAGGTGGTTGAGATGCCCCAGGCCTGTCAGGGTTTACAAAGCATTTGGACAATGCCCTTAACAACACACTTTCTCTTCTGATCAGCTCTGAAGTGGTTGGGCAGTTGGACCTCACAGTCCTTGTAGGTCCCTTCCAACTGAAAGAGTCTATTCTGTTCTACTGGAAGTGAAAGATACTACAGATGTTCTAAAAAAGGCATTTTTAAAGTCAAGGGACAGATCTCGCTGGTGACAGCAGGGCCCAGATAGTGCACTTGGCACCTCTCTTCAAAGAATCACCAAAACAAAAGTTGGCAATATATTCGTCAAGACCAAAGTTGAAACAAGAGCACATCAGAGAACAGCTCGAGCCAAGTGCAGAATCACAGGCTCCATTCTAACACAGATTGATTTCACAAGTCCCTTATAGCGGAGCAAGCTGGACTGAGGAGTTTCACCCAGCGGTGAGATGGAAGCGTGAGGATGCCCGAACCCCTCATGCAGCCACATGAAAAAGCAGGTTGGGCTGTTTGTGTGAACCAGCCTCTCAGGAGCCAACCAGAGACACCTACGTTACTTTTGCATGGCTTCTTGAAAGATCTCAGGACAGGTTATGACAACATGAAGCCACCTCACCTCTGGGGAAATGTCATCAAACTCTATAACCCCAACGTTCTGCTTCCCAACAACAGGGATAAGCCACCCGTCTCTCCTAAATCAGACCCAGGCATGAACTGCAAACAAAAGATGAGGAAAGTTACAGACATGAGTGAAAATAAACCCTCACCAATGAGGAAAGGACAACAAGGATGATTTGAAAACACAGTAAGAGGAAAAATTATTGAAATACTTCACATCTATTTGTGGGAATGGACACAGGAACTGTTAGTGCTGGGGAAAGCATTCAACAAACGTTTATCTGTCGTGCCTCTAGAGACACTGCGTGGGGTATTCACTCGTTACAAGAATAACCAGGTGTTTTTTGTTCAGCAGTGACTGTTTAACCAAGCAGATCATTAACCAACCACAGCTGATCACAGACAACGTTCAAGAAACTTAAAGCCACTTTTGTCAGTGGTTTTTGAAAGCAGCTCCTTGGCCCATTCCCTGAGCCCTTCCCAAACCTCGGCTCCATCGGGGAAGGACAGAGCAGGGTGCGGGAGAAGGCACCGCCTTCACAACACCGGGCGAGCTGTGCGCTGCTGCGCGCCACGTAACGCGTTATCCTGGCCCCTCCGTCACACGGGGTCTCCAGGGATCGCAGGTGGGGACACAGTTGAACAGTGATCACTGCAAGCACCAGGAGTAACGGTGCCTGTAGCAGGAGGAGATGCTGGGCACAGCTGCATGCTGGCCACAGCCAGCGAAGCACAGAAGGCAGCTCCTGCCATCTCGTGGAGACAGGGCTCGGCATCCCTCGCCAAGCCAGTTCCAGCGGGACACGGTGGTCTGCCCAGCAGGCAGCGCCCGGCTGGCCTCTCCACCGGCACGGAGGAGAAAACACTCATTCACCCGAGGAACGGCCCTGCCAGTGCCCACGCCAGGGATGGCATCAGGGAGATCCGTGGCCAGTTTGGGAGGATTCGCACAGCCCGGCAAGGCTGGGAACACCTGGCACTCAGCAGCTGGTCCTAGAGCCTGGCATTCCCGCTCCTAAGAGAGCGGGGCCGCAGACAGCAAAACTCGGTTCTGAAGTAGTTCTCCTGACAACAGCCCCTCATCTGAAGAGCCTGACCTGCTCCTGGCCGCCCCCCAAGCCCCCACTGTAGATAACCGTGTGCCATCCTCCCTCTCCCGCAGGCTTCTCTCGTGTGCCCCAGGAGACCTAGACCCATTTCAGGCGTTACCTAGTTGTGCTGCTTTCACACGTCCTTCCTCCAGATCCAATTCTAGTAGCCAAAGTCAGGGACACAAAATAGCACCTGCCCCTCCTGAGCCAGACCCTCTCTCACAAGAGCAAGTCTCCTCACAAGACTAACAGACCTTTGCTAACAGCACAGCAGGACAGGTTCCCAGCAGGCGCTCGCCAGTGCCACCACCCCGGCTCACCCTGATGTACCTTCCAGCAGCCCCAGGACTGAACCAGTAGCTTTAAAACAGTTGATTTGGAAAAAAAAAAAGCTATGAGCTTAGAGGACTTCCCATGCAATCCACAGACCGTCTGGGTTGTGTTTTTGCAGCGGATACGAGACCAGTCAGGAGAAGCCACCTCCTGTCAGGCTCACTGAGCGCTTCTGTCCACGCAGGCACCCGTGACCATGGCAGCTGGTGCCCCAGTCCTGAAGCAGGTCCCTTGGCTGCACACTCCACCTAAGTGACATGGCCCCAAGCAGCGCCTGAGCTCAGCAGCACGGGCTGCATCTGCCCGGGAGACTGAACAGAGGCAGAGAGTCTGGAGAAGTATCCTGGGAATCCCTTCATAACACAACCATGACCTGTCCTGTGATGAACCCTTCCTTACAGAGTTTTACTACTATCAGCAAAGAGAACCAACTGTCGGGGTGCCAGTTTTCAGCTCCCTCCTGTGACTGCTGAGATTACGCAGGCACGTTCTAATTAGGAGGACATACAGGTCTGCTTTAAGCCCCCAGCATTAAGGCCCGGCAGGGCCATCAGAAGGAACCTGCAAGTTTGTCTCCAGGTGCAGCTGCTCTCGCTGCACACAGCTGCTGCTCCACCACACCTGAACTCGGTACCCAGGAAAACCACTCCAGCTCTCCTCACCTCAACAGCTTGCTGTACTTAGTCTAGATTAGTCTTTCTCCTCTGCGTAATATAATCAACCTGCTCTTTACAGAACAACCAACCAGGAAACAAGCTCTAGAATTATTCAAGGAACACGATTTAGGAAGCTGCCCTGGAGCCTGGCAGCAGGTACAAACGGGGACTTGCTTTGTCCTGGTAGCAAAGTTTGTAACAAGAACGAGCATCTCCAGCTATCCAAAGCTCACCCCAACCTCACAGGCCAGCCCTTCCCTTGAAGGGAGGGGCTGCCACTCTCTCAACTGCCTGTGGATCCCACTGGGCTGTTTTTTTCCTGGAAGGAAGAAGAAGCACAACAGCTCCTGCAAGGAATGAACTTTCTTGCTTGTGATTACTTGGCCTGCAGCCAGTCTGGTAAGTGTTCAAGAAATGACAGTAGCAGTGAGGTATCATTAGAGGTTAGGAACAAATTGGGGGATAAATGTATTGGCATTTTTTGTTTTCTAAGGGAGCTGAACCAATACAGCGCAACACACACCAGTAGAAACTGGTAACATGACTATGTACTGACCAGATCGCTCTCCTTCTCGCAGCTCAGAGTGCTGGGTGAGCCGGGCAGAGCCCACTCCAGCCGTGCACAAACCACCACCAAACACACAACTAACACAAAACGCAAACACGGCCCCTTCTTGCCATCCCTGCTCAGAGTGTTTCACGCTGCTCTCTCATTTTCCCATCCCCACCTCCAGCAGCCCCTCGGCCTCCCTGGGGAGCCCGGCTCCGCGCACTGCCGCAGCGGGAGCGCGCAGGAGCTCACC
>NW_010403109.1:14581-24923 GCF_000710305.1 Buceros rhinoceros silvestris | reverse complement strand
CGGAGGGCGCTGATCGCGGCGAGGGGGCCTCGGGCAGTCGTTAGCTGTAACGAGGTGGGCTGCTGATACATACCACTCTCAGGCAGGCCTCCTGGGAAAACTTCCCCTCTTCCCGGGAGGGACCAAGCTCAGAGAGCGGTCTACAAATTGCTCCCAACCACCTGTCGAGCTTCCGAGGGAGCACCGCTTCTTGTGTCCATCTGCCCCTGCGCTGCCGGGCACCTGCGGGAAGCGCCGTGTGTGAGCAGCGCCCTGGGGCTGCCCAGCCCAGGGTCCTGCCCCCCTACAGGCTCCGGTGGTGGCACACTCCTGGGTGGGATCAGGCAAGCCCTGTCATCACTTAGGTGCCTCAGTTTCCCCAGTTGTGTGGCTGACGCTCAAGCATTTGCTTAGCCACCTCACAGGGCATAATCAATGTTTGTGAGGGAACCTAATGTGCTTTCCCTGCCTGGCATCACCCATGGACTCATTCCAACCAGGAGAGGGTTCCCATCCCCTTTGGGCTGTTGCAGCACCCAGGACGGACCGTCTGGATCAGGACATCAAGATGCCTGAAACAAAAACAAAAGCAGGGAAAGAAAGATGGAGGAAGAGAAGTGACTACGTAAAGACAAAAATTTGCATGCATCCAGGTTAAAGAAGATGCACCCAAATGTTTATTTCAAGTTGCAGTTTTCCCCCAAACATGGGTTGGGGAGGAATATTTTGCTAAATGAAGACAATCTCTTCCCATGGAGGTCATACAGCCTAAGTATGCATGATTTCAGCCTGCTGTTTTCAAGGAAGGTGACTGACTCCTGCACTTGAACCATACGAAGTGCATCTTCTCTGGCGGTGAGCAAGAAGGAAAAGACCTTTCCCAACAACTATCCTTCCTGGCAGGTGCTTGCTCTCAGGGAAGGGGTCTTGACACAAATTTACAGAAAAAGCGATGTCACCACTTCCTGGGTTTAATCAGCTCTTTTTCACTGCCTTCCACCACCCCAAAGGATGAATACATGCCTGAAAACATAAATTTACCCAGAGGTGCAGGGAAATCCTCCATCTTTCAAAGCCCTTCAGTGAAGACAAGCTTGAAACAAATCTGCTGTCACTGAAATGTGAGGGTAGATAGGTTTCTCCAGCTTTGCCATGCTCAGAACACAGGTGATAAACGTGATCTGTAGTTTCTAAATCTGAAGTCCTTTAGTCAGAGAAGTTTATCCTCATCATCATTAGTTTTCAGAAATATTCTGGTTTAGCAGGACTGTAGAAGGGGCTTGTGCTCCTGGATTACTCATTTCTCCCACGTAAGGAAGATTTGAAGGATTTGGGGGGTTTTTATATTTGGATTTGGGATTCTTATTTCCTTGTTTTATGTCAGGGGTACTAAAAATGTCAAAACTGTTTTTTGCTGCAGGGTTTCTTGAGTTCCGTGGGAATATGTACTGATGGCTCTTCAACTTGCATTTAAATGGGTAGGTTTATCAGGTTGAACACAAATTTCCTTCCTCCAAAATGTCGACTTTGCTGTCTAATTATCATCTTTTAAAGAACTGTTTCCCAGATTTCAAGTTTTTCCTTATGCTGCTCAGTAACACAGTCCTCAGGTGCTAAATCCATATGTAGACGCCTCTCTAAGTGGCTTAATTTTTACAAGTGCTGAGACCTCTAACACCTGCCTCATCTGAAAAACAGTGGTTTCCTAATTTAGAGCGGTCGTAAACTGTCCTAAATTAAAACAGGAATTGAATTAGCCCTGACTAGTTTTAGGCTTACAGAGGTCGGAAGAAAGAGGTGAGGGAGCAGAGTTAGTGCTACCTCGCGCAAAGAAGTGCCCCAGGGCTTGTTTAATGCCAGAGAAATAAAGATTGCAGCCCTGCAGGATTACATTCCCTGTTTACTCCCGCGGAGGGGGAAGTGTGAGGCATAGCAGTGCCCTTCATATGCTGCTCTTCCCGCCTGCCTCCCTTGTTCATGCTGGAAGAAATGCCTTGGGGATGAAGCAGGGTGCTGATTCGTGATCCCCAGACAAGCCAGCAGCAGTCCTGTTTGCAGGCAGTTGCCCTGTTAGTGTGCTGGGGATGAGACAGCTCTAGGCTGTCATAAATAAATAAATGGCACCCATTTATTTCAAACTACCAACCAGAACTGACTTGTGGGTGCTACTGCCCTGGCTGAAGCTCGAACTAGTGTGAAAGCTACTTTAGCCCTGTTCCCGCAGGTATAAGGAAGCTTTTACCTGACCATTGACCAGGCACAGGCTGCGGCTCAGAGGGCACCTGTCCCCTCAGGAGGTGCCAGAGCCTCCTGATCCTCAGCTACTGGCTTGCCCTGTCTTTCTCCGATCCTGAGCAAAATTCCCACTGCTGCTGCAGTCGAATGCAAAGGCTCCTCCTCGGGGCCACAGAAACTCCAGCTGTTTGATATTGTGCGGAGCAAGGCGGGGGGCATGGATGGACTCTGCATGAAAGGGCGAGCTCAAAGGAAACTGGACCCTGGCATGTCGGCACGATACTCAGTGGGTAACAGGCTCAGTTAAATTTGCTCATTCAGCCAGCTAAGAGGGAGAGTTTTCTCATCCGTCCTGCTATGTTTAATTCATCCACACATGCCTCCCAATTATGGCAGGAGTAATAAATAGAAAGGGATGTTGGGGGCAGGGTGCAGCCGGACAGGCCCCAGCCACCAAGCACAAGTGCCCCAAAAAAATGTGAGCTGCACACTGCTGGGTTGGTGGGTACCCCTGGCTCCAAGTCCTTCTAAATTTTAGCCCAGACTCAGCTTGGGAATTTTTTTGTTTGTTTGTTTGTTCTTACTTGCTTTCTTCAAAAAAACCCCAAACAAACCAAAAACAAACCAACATTGCCAGAGGCATGTGCGCAGAGTGATGCCTTCAGGTGTCCATGCCTGGTGCCTGAATTAGGCAAGGCTCCCAACAAATTTCAGTGTGGCACCCCTGCCTCCATGAAGGATCGCAGACTCACCACCAGGTTTTTCTAGCTCTGAATCTTTGTAAAACTGGCAAATTGATGGGGGGAATTGGGCTGTGGAGCCAAAGACTAGATGGAGAAAATGCTCATTCACATATTGTGGCCATATTGTGGGAAATTCTTGGTGAGTTTGGTGAAAGGGAGGATGAAGAGTTGATGACTAGCTCAGCCCCAGCAGTGGGCTGGTCTGAGAGCAGTGGCTGTGGTCCAGAGCAACCAGAAAGTCATCCCTTGTTGAGCAGGGAGCAGAGGGGAAAGACTCACGTTAGGGAGGGACGTGAATGGGAAGTCCCCGATTCAAAGGAGTTTCAGCCTGAGTTTTACTTTGTTTACCCTCTTTTAAAGCTATTTGTTACTTTGATAATCCATAGGAAATCGGACCATTTCTCTCTCGGCATGTCAAATTAAATAAACAAATAAAACCTTGTTTGGCTGGGGAGAAGCTTAGAAAGGAAAGTGTATTTGTACAGGGATTCAGGAACTAAGCATCTTTCAGGGGCAGAAGATTAGGAAAGAAATCAGAGAAACAAAGGAGGAGGTGATTCAGTCATCAAAACTCAGAGAGCCAAATTAAAGAGGGGGGTGGGACAGCTGGACAAGAGAAAGGGCCAGTCTATATTAGGAAATCTGTGCTGGTGTAAACTAAACCAACTTGATGTCAGTTTAGTTTTACCGCTAGGATCCAAGTCAGGGACATAGACTTGTCTATGTGATGAGCTCACCCTGATATCAGACAGAGATATTGAACATACGCTGAGATGTGTTTTATTTCAGAACATACATGTTACCCCTCATGTGCAAACATGAATGTGCACGAGGCTGTAACATATGTATTCCAAAATAAAATAATCTCAGTGAACTGGTGCTAGCACTGCCTTCTGTCAGAGAGGGTTTGGCCACAGGGTGGTTTTACTGATACAATTCCTATTTCGGATACAGTAAAAACAACCTAAAAGAAACATATCTCCACAAAGGTATCATCTTCTTTTGCAAAGTGGTATGTATATTACTAGAAAACGTGTCTATGCTCTGTATTATGTATCTATAGGTGTTGTTGTAAAGAACTACTGTTCTGTTTGTAGTCAGTTCATTTGCAGGAAATATGTGGACAGTCAGGGAGCTCCCAGATCTACAAGATGACCCAGGTCAGGTCCTTTTTGATTCCTTGTCTTTAAATGTTCAGGTATCAGCAGTCAGAGAGATCCTTTTGTGTTTGGGGAGTGTTCTGCAATCTCACTCAGCATTTTGGGTGGAGGACAAGGTCTTTAAGAAAAGGTTCTGTTAGCTGGAAATTATCAAATGCAATGAATAAAACCTTATGCTTGATTAAGAAGCTCAGACAAACGCCCTAAATAAATAGCCTTTTTTTCCCCCTCTAGGATCCTGCTTTCCTTCCTCAGAACTCAGCAACAACTCTTCTACAGTTTAAAACTTCTAATGCAGTGAAAGCCAATCTAATGATCACATTTGTGATCACGACCACACACCTCACAGCCTGTGCTGGGTGTGGGAATTCCTGAGACTGGATACAAGAGCACCATGAACATGCCGTGTGCAGAAAGAGGTAGTATATGCCCACCTGCCTTTGTCTTCACCACCAAAATCCGTCTCAGAGCAATGATAAGAAATGGTTCTCTGATGCACAGGATGTAAAAACAAGACCACACATGTCATCTTCTTCTTTGACAATGTTGCTCTGTGCTGTTAAATAGGTGTTGTGGTTTTACCCCAGAGAAGGTGACATTTCAGCAGCAGGCAAGCTTATTCAGGTCCTTGAGAGGGAAATTATTTGGAAACTTTAGGATGCGTATGCAGTGGATAGACAGGATTAGATGTTATAGAGTACTTCACCCTTCCAAAGGGAGATGGGAACTTAGGCTGCTTAGGTGCTGAAAACAGCTTTCATGGGTAAAATTCAATAGACAGAATGGATAATTTCAAATGAACATTAAGAATCTCTAATTGGAGGAGATAAATATATATACACAACTATATGATATATACAAATATATACCATATCTATGCAATATGTATTTCTATAGATAATGCATTAGCATATGCATTCACGTTATGTGTATGCACACATGGCTGCAACATCTGCAGCTCAGGGAAAATCAGGGTGGTTTTGGTGCATGCACACCTTCAGCTAGGAATCATGGCAGGGAGCATGAGAAGCTTGTGCAGTATCGGGTTAGGTGGCTTTTACTGATCCTTTTCCCCTGCTACCAATTTTTTGGCTTGCAGAGGTTTGTTGGAAAAAGTGGTTCGTTTCATCTCATGTCAGATGAACCACTTCTTTTCTCTGTGAAGACTCTGTGTGGAAACCTGGTGCTACAGTAGTCATTGAGAGTCTTACTCTCATCAGTACAGACTTCACTGGGTTTAGGATTTCACATTTTTTGCTGATTCCCTTAATCTGAAGTAAATTACTGGGGATTTACAGACGTCCACAGTCAAGATAGGGAAGCATCTTAAAGGTGTTCCAGGTTAATACTGAAGGCTGAAAAGATCCCTTTAGTTGGTGTGCAGTCCCTGAGTAATTACACCTATGTGAAATAGCTACCTGCCATGTCTATCAGCAAGGGAGCTTACATTTTAAGGCATGCAGATCTCCCTTTACATCACATTCTCTCTTTGCTGTAGTCCGTTTATTCACCTATTATTTACCTGTAATCTCTCCTTCACTTTCCCACACACCTGTTGCCTTTCCTTCTTTCATTTTCATTGCTTATGGCTCATTCTTCCTCTGTCCCACGAAATAGCCCTCAAAAAGGTCCTTAACTTCAGGAAGTGAAAAGGCTGGGGATCCCCAGTCTCTCAGGCCCGCGCTAGCCCTGCATCTGTCCCTGTGCCCCCCCACTCCGCTCGTCACCCACATCCTGAGCATGAAAGCTGGCCGGATTAATCTGGCACAGAGCACATTGTGTGTGAGTCATGACAGGCTCACTAAGGCGTGCAGTGCTGATAAAAGGCAGCTCTGATGGGCTCTGTCAGGGATCCCAGAGAAACAGCGTGGAAAAAATCTGCTAACCCACATCCCAGCCTTGCAGCCGGGGCCAGGAGACAGCCAGGCACCGAGGAGGGAGTGGGGAAGCCCCACGGTACTGTCAGGTCCAACTCAGGGCTCAGCCGGTGGGCAAGCCTCAGCCCTGGGCACAGGCTGGTGCTTCTTGGTGCCCTGAGGTCAGGTGAGAGCTCACAGGGCCAAAGGAGGGCTGGTGCAAGCCTCCAGGTCCTGAGGCTTTACTCTGGGATAACCCCCCTCTCCCCAGAGGGACCAGCTGGCCAAAGACATTCCTGGTCTCCCAAGCAATGTCAGAGGTGTCACCCTCCCTAAACCTACCTTCTCCAGCTACGGTCCAGCATCTAGTCTAACTGGGACTCTCCTTGCAGGAGACACTGCCCCAAATTAGGACTGCTCCTAGCTACACTCTTATCTAACTCAGAGAGACATATCTCTCAAAACAGCATGATTTTACCAGCCTGCAGTTTCCCAGTCTCCAATTCTCTGGTGTTAAGCTGTGCAGAACTGACTTCTGAACAGTTTTAAGTCCCTCTCCTTTGGGTCAGTCTGGCTATGTGTTGCTTATCTCTAGTATCCTTTAAATAATCTCTTCTTTTACATGATAAGCCTACTGAATATTGTCACCCTACTGCAATCAGGAGAAGACTGTAAAAGGCAAAAAGAGAAAGAGCTGCTCTTACAGCTCTGTGCCTGTGTTCCTCTATGCCCTGTTTTGTCTTTTCATAAGGCTGTGTGCACTTACACTTCTACTGTATTTTAAAGAGCAGGATAGCAAAGCCAGTCATTTCTTTGAAACTTTAGGAACCAGGTATCCTTTTAGAAAAAGAATGACAGCTGGTACCAAGGTCATGGTGCTTGGGAATTTACAGTCTCTGAGAATAAGGTTTAGATGAACTTTCAAAGGTTATATAGCTAGTGTTTCCAATCCTTTTTTAATCCAAAGAAAAAAACTAACCTTTCAGGGAAGAAAAATAAATCCACATATTCTTTCATGGCACGATACCACACAGCAGCCTGTGGTAATAGCCAAATAAAAATCAGGCTAAGCTTTGAAATTCTGCATTTTTCAATTCTGCCAGCTGTTTTTATTTGTCACCATTTTATTTGAGTGCATGTGTTAGATATTGTATGAGGCATGAGTATATGGGTGGGAATTTGGAGAAGGATGCTGTAATCCACTTGCAGACCACCTTCTGAAGTCTTGCAAGTCATCAGCGCTCAAAATACTCATGATTTAGTCTGCCTGCTGTGTGCCAGACCGTGCTAAACCCAAAACCCATTTAATCTCCTTTCCTGACTGATGTAAGCCGTACCTAGAAGCTTCTTGTGGAAGGCAGAACAACAGCTTAGGGAATGGATGTTGGCTGCAATCTGTTCTCTACAACTTAAATTTTACTCTGATATTGTTTGTCCTGTTACTTCTGATTCTAATATTTATGGACCACCCCTGCTTAGCATTTACAAGTCTTTGATCCTCTGTGTTGGTCAGACAGATATTCTGGGTCTGGGCCCAATTCTCCCACAGTTAGCTGGGCATAAACACCCCTGAATTCACACCAGCTAGATGAAATGTAATATGAGAAGTGTGTGAAGTCCTTTATTCTTTTAGCCTTCCCTCATAAATCAGCTCCTGCAGCAGCACCTGAAGTCGTTTTCTCAAGAGCACAAGCATGCATGGAGAAGTTTTTGTCGAGAGTCTAGGGAGATCAAATCATCTCAGAAGTTCTGCTGTTCCCTACAGCACTGCAGGCAGCTCAGCCGGAGTCACTGAGTGTGAGGACCGTGCATAGCACAGCTGCCTGGCGCCAGGAGGGCTCCTGGAAGGAGGACGTTAAGCCACCAGGGAAATCGTAGTTGCTTCTGCTTGTTGCACTGACTGAGCAGTATGAAGGATCAAACATAATCATATTTCTGTTTCATCTCAGCAGAATACAGAGCCAGTTTATCTGCCCAAGAGGTTTCAAGTTATACTAGCTTTCTGGTAGTGAAACTTTCCCATGAGACTGAACTGCTAAGAAGCTTTTTTTTTTTTTTTAGTGTCCCTTTCCACCGTGTCTCTCGGGTGAGCTGGAACAAGAGTGAAATCCCCTCCCATGAGAGTGACTTGTGCAGCTCCTTGCCTGTCTCTCTTGGTGGCAGAGACAAAGCCAGCAGATCCCAAGCCAGCAGATCCCTGTCAGCTCTTACAGTGTCTGTATGAGAGATGAGCCAAATATCGGTGTGGTACTGTGACTCTAAACACATGATACCAAGCAGTACCAAAACTGCTGAGTGCAGTTGTGCTATGGTGCATACCACCCCATGCCTCACCCGCCTCTGCCTCTGCCTCCACCTCAGAATGTCCTTGTCCATGCAGGGATGGTGCTCTGCCTGCTGCATGAGCCAGAGGAGAGACTGGAGACAGGTCTCTTCATGCGCTGTCAGAAATACGCCATCTACAGGGTCATACTATGTCCCAAAAATATGAGAAAGGGGGTGTGGGCAGTGGGTAGGACCAGATTAGAGGTACCTATGCACCAGGAATATAGAGCAAATGGCACCCCTGAGGCACCCAGCATCACCTTGCCCTGCTGTTCCTTGAGTGTGTGTTTCTAGTGGAGTATACTTCATATTTTCTAATCCAGTGCCAAATTCTTTCTCCTACAGTGCCTTTAAAGACGTTTACCAACCAAAAGCCAGGTCCCAGACCCCTGCCTCCTGCTTAAAGCCTGCTAACTGCTGCTCAGAGGACAACATCCTTCCCATGGGTGAGTGGCTGAACACCCTGGAGTGGAAGCATGACATTGGTATAGAACACAGCACAGCTTGGCCAGTTTGGTTCTTGCTACCACCATTATAATCACTGCAAAAATAAATACACCTCTACCCAAGAGATATTCTTGTCAAAGATGTTTTTTTAAATAATATATTTGGGGAAAACCAGAAGCTACCTTGCTTTCTGAAAGACAGATCTGGATGGTGTGCTATTGAGTGCCAGAGCTGTGATTTTCTAAGGACCCTGAATGAGTGGGATTTCCTTACTGAACCTCAGTGGGATTTGGGGGCGGGGTGTGTGTTTCTTCCCTCTCGTGAATATTCAGACATGTACTCCTCAGACATCTCTCTTCTGCTTGTCACTTTTGCCCTGTTTGTTTATTTTCTGCACTTCTCGCAGCCTGGACAAGGCAAACAGGCTGGTCTATTGTTGGTGTGCATCTCTTTCACTGTAAGATTTGTTTATGTCTTAGGCCAGTGATGCAATATTTGGGTTGAACGCTTCAAGGGGAAATGTTTATAGAACTAAAAAAATATTTCCATTTGATTTGTTTATAGGAAGTTTTTTCTTGTGGTCTTAGGTTTTGAAAAGGCCTTTGCATGTTTTCTTTTCCTCCTCCCCCACTCCCCCTCTGCAGTTCTAAAGTTTGAAGCCAAATTCAGTCGTGATAATGCCATGACTGACTCTTTAGGTATTTCCACCACACTCAGCACTACACCACCGGAGTATCTTCATCCTGGCCTCCTAGCTCTTCTCAACAGTATCATCCTTCTCATGTACTGAGGTTCTCAAAGCCCCTCTGTGGAGCTGAGGTATTTCCAGGCCTGGAGTCCAACAACTCCCCTTGTTCCCAAATTGCCTCTGACCTGGGCTGCCCTCAGGCAGGGCAGGCTCCAAGGTAAGGGGGAGAGCTGGGAGAGTTAAATGGGAACATTACTTAGAAGAAAAAACAAAAGAGTAATAGGAATGGCATCTTCATGTGACCTCAGGCTTAACCAAAACCAGGGCTTCTCCCTCCATCCCAGCCAGGAAAACAAGGGAGTATGTGCAGACAGCCACTGGCAGAGCATGCATGGATGTCCTCCTCTGCCTCCAAGTATGTAGGCAAGGCACAGCCACTCACAACCAGACGGAGGGTTGACATTTGCTCCTGCAGCCCCTGAGGAATGTAGCCTCCCTTGTCCACAGCTCCTGCAGATCAGCACCCAGCATGGGGTGTGCTCCCCCTCACCATGGTGCTTGAGCCCTTCATTGCACATCTGCTTGGTGTTCATCACCCAGAGGCAGCTCCTGGATGCTGTTTTACACTATCCTTCTCTGAGCATTTGATGTCCAACCATTTGGAAACACTGAGTACTGCAGAGCTGTCTCCTTGTCACATTCAGTGGATGAACAAGGGGGCTGGAAGGATGAATGTCACAGTTTCTGCCATCACAGAAAGTGCTTTGTCGGCTCTAGCTTTGGGGAATTTACAGTGTCTTCTGCTACAGCTTGTTAGCAAGAGGCATGGATGGGACAAGAGGAGGTGCAGGCTTTCTTTAGTGCCTTGCATTTCTGCTTGCTTGTACGAAAACCAGAGAGAACAGTCAC
>NW_010403109.1:13923-14492 GCF_000710305.1 Buceros rhinoceros silvestris | reverse complement strand
CACAGGGCCCCCCCAGCCACTTCATTGTCCTTCTAAGCTATCCCAACATCATCCATTGCAACTCTTGTTTCTCTTGGCAGGATAAACAGTTCATCACCTTTATCTTGCTACACGTGTACCATGGGGAAAAAAACCAGAGAACACAGAATATAACAACACATCCTGAACAAGTATTATCAGTCCTCAACATTTCTCTCAGGCACCCCCACACCTATCTGTCACCACAGTTTCAGGGCTAGAAATCTTCAGAAGGTGGCTGGCTGCTGAGCCCAGGTGCAGGTCACTTTCCATGAGCTCATTAACCAGCAGGGCTTCACAGACCGTAATCTGGCAACAGCCGGTGTAGGAAAAATTACTCTTGGAGATGTTTCCAGCTACTTCCAGCTGCTGCCTGCACAGGAATAACATGAGATCACTGGCTCAGAGGAAGCCTTGGCTTCCCCAGCCCCTGGCCATCAGCAGGTGGCCCTGGGAAGTGGAATGGCCTGCGTGTGTTATAGTGAGGGGGACCTCGCCTCTGGGTGCTAGAATCGTACCCAGATGAATAAATAAAAGCTGCCCCCCCCCCC
>NW_010403109.1:0-13842 GCF_000710305.1 Buceros rhinoceros silvestris | reverse complement strand
AGGCCCGCCCCCCCCCCCCTCTTTGCAGGCTAGCGAGCTCTCCTGCAAGAAGAGACTGTGATCAGTGTTTGGTTTTCCCCCTGAACGGTCCATGCTTGACATGCGCCATTTCAGAGGCATGCCAGCCACCTGCTGCCGGCAGCCCCCAGTAGCACTTGGGGTCCTGCTTTCCAGCCGACTGCTCCATCACCACAGAGGGGCCCCAGCCCAGCTGTTGCCCCTGGCTTCACCACTCCCACCCTGCCTTCTCCCCAAAGCTGAGATTCCTGAGAAAGGAAAAGCAGGAGGAATGAACAGACCAGCTCTGGCCCCTTTCATAAAGTAGGGAATAGAGGACAAATTGAAGGAAAATGCACAGCCTATTTTTCTGTAGAGATATCCGGGGACAAGGGTACAGGTTGCCAGCCCTTGTTCTGGAGCACAAGTATGCTTTCAAACTCACTCTGATAGTCACCTTTTCTCATTGTCAGCAATATTGTAATCCCTCAGAGATGTGTTCTGTGACAGAACTTTTTTAACCGTGGAGGAGCAGGACCTTTCTGGGAACACAAAGGCCATACTATGAGTAGGTTTGCTCTGTTCTGTTAGCTTGGGATTGAGGTTGTCCAAGCGTCACAGCCTCCTCCATGCACTCTGGCTGTAGCCCAGAACGAGCTGGCAAGGGAGCGGGATGGCTTATGTCTCTGCAGAAAGCAATGCTAAGGTTTTCCTCAAAGGTATCTACAAGGCTGGGCAAAGATAACTAAGGCAAATATATTTCATAAAGAGTCCTGGTTTGATGAGAACTGTATTATCTGGGGCTTGTGTCTACAATACGCATATGGGCTATCATAACTAGTAAGTGCCAGTCTTGGCTCTTTAAGTCTAAGACAGACACCACATCATCATATTATTAAGGATGTTAGTGCACGGAGAGCCAGATGGAGCAGAACTCCAAATGAAGAGGAGGGCAAGGTAGACCAAAGTGCACCTATAGACACCTCATCCACAAGCCTTGGTTCGTGAGGGAAAACCAGGAGGGATATCACTTGCAAGCTGTGGCTAGCTGCTCACCTTTATGCTATCTTGTTATCTTCTGGGGTCCGATAACCACATCCTCACAGGAGGGGAAGGTCTATGGGTCACACCAACTTCATACAGTAACTACGTCTCCTGCAGATAGCTATAGCACATCTGTTTGTATGTTGCTGTTGGATGCTACACGATGGTTCCTAAGAGTTTGGCATCTATATCCACTCCCTCTTATTTCTCTCATCTCCTCCCAACCCATAACCCCCTCCCTCAGAAGCCAAGCTAATGCCTTCCAGATGAGGTGCTAGAAGCTGCTAATTGCGCCTGGATCCATCCTGATTTGTGCTTCAGTCAGCAAGGCACCTCGCTAATGGATCTGAGACTTGGCAGTGGGCCTGGGACTAGTGTCAAAGGAAATGGATGAGAGGAAAGGAGAGAGCAGAGGGTTAGAAGGAGAGCAGGGAGACCCAGAAAGGAAAGCTATCCCTCCTCCTCACAGCAAGGGGCCGAATCCTGATAAGGGCTTGTGGTTGTCCCCCACGGCGAGATGGTCGTGTGTGGGATGGCAGGCGGCAGAGGCACATTGCCTTCTCCCAGCAGAGTCCCCACACCTGTGCTGGGGGCTGCTCCCTGCTTCTGGGGGCAGGCTTGTGCTCACATCAGGCAGCGAGCTGTGGCACACCTGGGCTTTACCAGCTCCCGGGCTAGCCAAGCTCAGGCTTTCTTGATGCGGAGCTGGGAGACAAGAGATGGGAGCTGGGGCCTGAGCCTCAGCTGCTGCTCCCTGTTGATGCAGGGCATCTGTCACACATCTCCAGCAGCTTCCAGGAGAACAGGAGCCAGCTGGGGTGATTGTATGTGGATTGGAGATGGAGAGGAGAGAAAATAAGAGGGAAGGGGGATGGGGAGGTGAAAGCGGGTGGGATAAGAAAAGAGGAAGGCTGGAACAGGAAAGAGAGTAGGAGGTACCGCAAGAAGGAAAAGCAAGGGGCAGAAGGGGAAAAGCAAGGAGAAGTGAAGGCTGGTGAATAAGGAGATGAAGTATGGTATATTGATCTTGCTCCTGTGCAGCCTGCAATAGCCACGGTACTGCCTGGGGAGGCTTTGCTAGCAGCCTCCCCACATTCCCACCCTCCAGTAACCCCAAGAGGACCATGCATGCTGTCCTGCCTGGGAGCCCTGGGATTCCACTCCAGAGTTGCAGGGATGAAGAGCTTCCTATCAACACGCAGACCTCTAGGGGATCCTCTTCAATGGCTTCCCAGGAGCTGCCTGAGGTACAGGCCTGTTTCTGGACATGTGGACAACACCAACACAAAGAGACTTGAACAAAGTGCACAAGCAGCCAGGATTCCTATTGGGACTCTCTTGCAGGGCCATGGTGACACTCCATAGCACTTTCCTGGTGATCACAGAGAGGAGATGCTAAGGCTGACAGCGCCAGGGCTTTTCTCCCTCTGTAACTCTTCAAAACCATCTGCCACCCCAGCTTGGTCTGGATTGAGAATCTGAAGACCTCCAGTGCTACATTGCCCAGGTCCTCTGCTTCAGCAGCCCAGCCTGGGGCTGAGGAAAAGACTATTACTAATTCGTTGGGAGTTAGCTGGAGGGTGGCATGAAGCAATGTCCTTTCAGTGTCCTGGAGGACACCAGGAGACCTCATAGTGGTTCCTCTCCATCATAAGATACCTGTCTGGCATTAAATCCAGTGTCTTCCCCAAAGCATTTACAAAAGGGAGTTTATTACATTTGTTTTACTGGTGGGGGAAATGGGGGTCAGAGAAGCAAATAACATTGCCTAGGGTTCCACAAAGAACCCAAGCTCCATCTGGGAGATGACTTGTTGTTGTCAGTCAGAGGGTACCTGCTTTGCTAGACCGTGCTGATCTAGCATGAAGAACCATTAGAGCCATGAGGTCATCCGAGAGGGAAGTCGAGGGCAGAACTGCACCAGATAACTGGGAACAGAGATGTTTAAGCCTGTGCTGATGATCTGGATAGATGAGCACTTGGTCTCAACAAGTTCTCTTCATTGCAAAAAAAAAAAAAAAAATCAAACAGGGAACATCTCAATGGAAGGAAACGATTGAACAACTTGTGACTGCCAGGAGGGCCCTGAAGGTGTGATGCAGCATCTAGTAATCAACATGATAGTCCTGGGAAAGATGCTCCAGGTGGAGGAGAGGTGCCAAGCTGAAAGTGGAAACCAGAAGCAACCGACTGCAATGGGAACCCAGTTAGCTGGAACCAGTAAGGCACTGTGCTAAACTCCCTTTGGCTCTGAGTCCCATTTTCATCAACTTTGCAATTCTTGGCAAAGATTGGAGGGAGTTTCCACTAGACTGTGATTCATTTAGTGAAATCTGATTGTGGCCAGCAGGGGAGGGAAGTAGACAGACAGACAGACTGACAGAGCTGTTGCACTTTGAGTGGAGGCAAGACTGTCAGGCCTCTGCAGAAAGGGCAGAAAGAAACCTGTTCCATCTGATAGGGATCTCAGTGGGCAATCTGCTGGGGGAAAAGGTAAGGAAGTAGAAAAGCAAATTAATTACAGACATTGTGTGTGCTTGTGTGTGCCTACAGACTAATTAGCTCATGTCTCCAAAGCACTTGGAGATGGAAACCAGTTAATTATCCTTATTAATTTTTCCCCTTTTGTGATCCTCGCTATTTCTGGACACCATTTTAAAACACAATGCACCACCCAGGTGTTGGCTGCCCTAAAGATCCCTATGTGTCTTTTCCTCCCATTACACAAAGGACAAAAGAGTCCCAGTGAGAGTGATTCCTCCTACATGAAACAAGGACAAATCAAAATATGAAAAAAAAAAAGAAAATAACAAATTCCACTCTGTCATGCCCGAATCACATGACACTTTCCTGCTTCTGTGCCTCTCGGGGGCCAAAGGCGATGCGGCTGCCTGTCTCTGCACTCACCCGGGCCCTGGATACTGGCAGATGGGTACCCAGCTGCACAGGAAACAAAAGCATAATTGCTATGCAGCTTGTGGCAGCACAGGTAAGACCTAGATTTAGCTTCTTTCCAAGCTTCTTGCTGTGGGTACCCACCAGAGGACACTGAGGGAAACCCTAGTAAGTGTCCTGAGGCCATTTCTGACAACTGCAACGTTTCAGGCTTCTGCAGTGCAATAGGACAAGTAATTTTCTGAGGCAAAACACAGAAAAACCTGGCTTTAAATTTCATCTGCCACCTATTTCCCTCGTTCCCAGATGGAGAGTATGGCTGCTGGGTGATATGTGAGCTGGGTCATATGTTTTCTTCTACCTTATGTGACCTTCTGGTTCCTTGGATAACTAGGGAAGGAGCTACAAAACCCTTGGATGTGAATGAGGATGCTTTGGGATTGAGGATTTGGGGACTGATCGTGCTCTTGTGCCTATGGTCAGCGTGCAGGTAGAGTGGCAGCAGCACCAGGCAACCTCTGCCCCAAGAGATGAGCACACAGCCTGACATGCCTCCAGACCCACGTGGGGGTGAGTATGCCCAGCCCTCAGCCCCACAGCCACCAGCCCCTCCTGGCTGGCTCTGTCCTGTGGACCCAAATGCTCACCTCAGCCCTTGGCTGCTTGCTTCAGGGCATGAGAGCCCTCTGTAGTGTTCCTCCAGACTTCAGGTGCTGCAGTGCTGGGGTTTCCTGAGCAACTCAGTAAGGAGTCCCCTCAACATAAAATTTGGGAAAGATCTGCCTGTGGAGAAATGGCTGGCCCTTTCCTTCCAGTTTCTTGCTGCCTGGGGCCAGGGCATTCCCAGGACAGCCAGGTGGGAAGCCACAGTCCAAGAACTGGAGAATTAACAGTTTTTCAGTGCTATGCCAAAGCGTTAAGTGCTGGGAAACCGGACCATGCACACCATGTTAAAACAAAGGGATAGCTGAAGACTTCCAGACCATGACAGGTTTGATCTCGCTTGTTTATTTTTTGGCAGGAGGGACTGAGAGAGGCCAGGGCAGAGACCGAGCATGTGTTATATGTGCCAGAGAGAGCACGTCTCCTCCAAGTCAGCTGCGTTCTGTCTGCTTTCACACGTGGCCCTTCAGTCCCATTATGGTGCTGCGCTTTGCCTGGTGGGCTGAATGCAGGAACATCTGTACCAGATCTATTGCAATGTGATTTATGAATCCTCTCTGAGGTCCCATCTTTTCCTCCTCCTCTTCCTTTTGGGGACTTGGGGATTTTGTTGTTTTGGGGATTGTTTTTTTGTTGTTTTGGTTTTTTTTTTTTTTTAATAAAGAGCATTTGAAGTTCATTTAAGGCAGAATCCCTTGATTTACTGTGCTTTGGTTTCAGGAACAAAAGACTCTCGAGTGAAGAAAGAAGCCATTTAGGTTTTTGAGTGTTGTTTTCTGCTACACCTCAGCCTCCCTGTGAAGACAGAAAGCATGCCATAGTACAACACCAGCACTTGCCTCTCACTGGAAGGGACTCAAATCAGTCTAGGCCACAGGTGCTCTCAGAGGGTCCCATTTTCTCAAGGAGGGAGTCAATCCATCAACAGGAAGACCCCTGTGCTGCGCTGCTTCTATACAACATGATGTTTGCTGAGATCTTGGCACCCAGCAAAGTCAGAACATAGGGTTTTGACCAAGATACAAGAAGTGGTGTTACAGATGTACAAACAGAATCAAAGTGATTTAGCCTCAGTAAGGAAAAATTCCTGTAATGCATAGCTTCTCAGGTGGCAGAAAGGGTGCAGAAAGAAAGGTGCCTTTCAACACCTCTCTCCCAGTATGACACCCCATTATTTCCAAACCTCTAAAAGTGTAGTGATACATATAAGTTTGCAGACCTGGGAACATCTACCCAGAAAGGCCTATTGCAGGGGAAAGAAAAAAAAAGTATTTCTTTATATCACGCTTGTAAAAATGAGAAGAAGAATGCAAGATTGCATGTAAGAGCTGGTGAGAGGCAATCCAGAGGAAGACTCTGCCCCCAAGGACTGCAGCCTGTGTGTCTCTCCCTTTTGGCTAGTCACTTCTTCTAATGCCAGTTCCAAAAGTAATATTTCACTATACGTTATGGCTCCTTGCTTTGCCCAAATTTAAAGCGCATGGTATTCATAGAGTATCCTGCGTAGAAGAGTTGAGTCACAGAGTTAAAAAAAAAAAAATTAGGAGTATGTCTGAGTTCCTGAGGAGCCAAAACGGGCTTGGTTTTTTTTTTGTGATGCCCAGGTTTGGCTTTACTGAAAAGTAGACCTATTAGTTTCTTTCTGCTGCAGCATATCCTGGCCTAAATTCTGCCCTCTGTACACCTTTCATAAGAGAAATATGAAGTGTTGTAGATGTGATAGAGGGTCAGACACATACTAATTTGTGTAAAAAGCAGACCCACATGTATAGAATTTTATTTGGGCCTCTCAATATCCTGTTGACAGGAATTCAGAGTGTCCAGAAAAGCATCACAGGAAAAACCTACGTGGACCTCTTGTTCTGTAAGAAAACCACCAGATAAACAAAACCTTGTGCTAAAGCTATCCCGTGATACAGCACAGGGTGCCTCACTATGCTGCGAAATCAGAGAGCCAACTTTAACAACTAGTGTCACCAAATGAGTAAAAACCTCAAGAGTAACTTTATACCTACAGTTCTGCAAGCAAGTCTTGCATGCTTCACTGGGAATGGAGCAGTGACAGCTTTAGAGCAGAGTGAGGCTGCTGGGTCCTTAGCAGTGTTGAGAAACTGCCCCAAGACAAGTCATACACAACATTCAAGGGTCAAAATCAGAATCCACTGGGAAAACCAGTTTGTGCCTATGAAAATCCCCACACTCAGACCTTCTCTGGCCATTGGGGCACCAGCAAAAACACAAGGACCCTGCTCGGGGCACAGGTGATGAAGAACAGTCTCCAGTTCTCACCATCTGCACTGGAAAGGGACAAACTGAGAAGAGAGGGGATGCAGACAAAGGCTAGCAGGATGGTCAGGGGAAGAGAGTGCCTGTCATGGGGCAGGAGACTGGTGATTTATTTTGCCCGGCAAAATACAGGCTGAAAATGGATATGATTGTTCTTGGTAAACACATCAGAGGGATAAGCACCAGGGAGGGAGCAGAGCTATTTAAGCCTTGGAACAATGTTGGCACGAGAACAAGTGGGCATGCTCCAGCCAGGAATAAATTGGGACTGGAAATAAGAAGAATAGTTTAAGCTGTCAAGTTCTGGAACAGCCTACTAATTGGGGTAGTGGGAGAATTTTAAAACTTGTTAGGATTGTTTGGAGCTTCACATTTGTGTGAAAGATTGCACGATGTGATTGCTGACAATAGCAAGGGATGAGACATGGTAAAATAGGAGATCCCTTCCAGCACTACATCCCTACTGTGAAGCACTCGGGATTGATTCCTTTCTCATGTGTCCATGTTAAGGCAGGAGAGCTGCAGGATCATTTGCCATCCAGCCCTGTGGCAAAACTGTTTGCAAGCCAGTTGCAAGCATGGAGATGAGGAGGATACTTTCTCAGATGTCTGAAGATGATATGATGGTTCCTACTAATGAGCTGTGAGGAGAAACGTGTCTCTTGTCCCAGAAGGAACATTGCAGGCATTGCACCAGGCCACAGCCAGGCAGCAGGGCAGAATGAACAGAAGAGGCAAAGAGCTGAAATTCCAGAGGAGAAAACCAAGTGCAGGCATTTGCTTGTTAGAGAGCAGAAGGCTTCATGTCTTTTTTGTTTGTTTCAAAGTCAATAGAGTTTGAACAATTATCAGGGAAAATTTGCATAGCCTTTCTGTTATTTTGGGTCATGGTAGCTCTGGAACAAGCCCAAGATCACCTAAGCCATTCAGACCAGGAGTGTCTCAGCAAAACAGCAGGTTTATGCAGTCATATACTCCCCTTCTCTTCTGAAGAAGAAGACCTCCCACCCTAGCTACTAACCACCAAAAAAAAAAACCAAAACGTGCCTCCTTGTTAGTGCCCACTGCTCATTTCAGCATCTCCCAATGGAAACAGTACTGGCAGCTTGTGGCAGACTTTGACAATCTCACCTGGTCCACCCTGGCCTAAGGGCTCATGTATTTACTGACTTGACCCAGGGGAGCTTCCCAGGGTGAGGGGGCTGGACAGAGAGAAGTGACAGCCCTGGGAATTGATGGCAATGCAGCAAGAAGGAGCCAGCTAGCAAAAAGCCACCTCAGGCTTGAAATCATTCATCTGTGCTCAACGTGAAGGAGGAAGCTTGCTGGGCAAAAGTATCTCTGCACTAGGCAGATGCAACAAGACTGGGGTGCCTCAGGCAAAGGTCAAGGTGTATGTCATCCCTTGCACATGGGATGCTTCACCGCTCAGTCCTGCTGGGCTTCCCCGGCGCTGTGTCTCCAAGCCATCACCAGGCTTACGTATGTTAGACCCAGTGTTAGAAGCAATCTTACAGCAAGGGACAGCCAGTCCCTCTGCTGTAGAGGAGCTGGATGGCCAAGCTGGTGCAGCCTCTGTCAGCGCTTGCGAGCCAGGAGGCAGGTTAGTGCGACTCGGAGGGGGTCCGCACAGTGCTTGACCCTTGGCAAGATCCCTGTGTGCAGCTACCCTGAGCAAATTTCGCTGGAGTGTCATACACTGGGAACAGTCCTCATTCAGATGGGCTGACCTGTCCTGACCGGATTGAAAAAAAACCCGGACACTGGTCTTATGTGTGTCTTACATGTGTCAGACCAGGAGAGAATATACTGACAAAGTGTCCAGCCAAGTAATTCCTCTCGTCCTCCAGAACCAGTGGCACCTGCGCAAAATCAGAATGCCACAGCTCTCAGCTGCTCCTATGAGTCCTCTCAGACTTCCATCGCAGGTAGCCCAAGCCATTTTAAATCTTGGCCTGACTTACTTGAGCTAAGCAGATGGAGTGGCTCATGCTTAGAGAAACAACGGCCTTTCTTGTCCTTGGGGACTCTACCTGAGGCAGTGGGGAAATTAAAATTTGAGCAATAATTCAGTGGAAGTGTAAGAGGGATAAATGTTACAGCAGCTGGATAATGCACAGCCTTCCACAGGAACATGATAAGATCAAGCCCTAAATTCCCTTTCTTTAGTTCATGGTACACACACACACAAAATCCCTCCCTTCTCCTCAGGAAACTGAAAGAAAGGAAAAGCAATAATAAAATATTTCAGATGAGAGAGAAAGAATTCTCCGTGATTGAGAACATTTAATGGGAACCAGCTGCCTGAGCAAGTCCAAAGGCCGGTCCTGCTGGGGTTTTGTTGACAGGGTCACTTTCTGCAGGTACCTGCTGAGGAAAAGGGAGGGATGCTCAGGAGACAGCACAGAGGAGGAGGAGGAGGAAGGTGAAGGAATGTGCTGTACAGTGTTTTACCTCCATTCAACCCCAGCTCCCCCTTTCCTTCTTTCAAGAAACTCCTCAATCTCTTGGAGAAGAGCCATGACAGGACAAAATGAGAAAGGGAGAGCACGCGTGGTGCGAGCATGTGGGTGGCTCTATCCAAGCAAAAAGCAGTGGGTGGAAGAAAGGAAAGAGGAGCCCAAAAGTTCAGTGCATGAAACGAAAGCCAAGGCTGGCCCTCTGCTCCCTTCCTGTTCTTCTTTGCGACCAGACAGCTACAATTAAGATGTAACTGATACACCGAGAGCTGCTTCCTCAGGCCAGCCCTCCCTCACCTCCTCCTTGCCCGTCTGCCTGCTGCTAGTGTGTCCACGATGGTCACAACTGCCCAGGCATGAACCCCACCGCACAGAGCTGCTACACAGCTACCAAACCTGGCCAGAGCAGCCAAATCCTGTCAGACCAATGCCCAGGATGGGAAATTTCAGTGGTGTGAAATGTCACCCTTTCTCCTGTGAGTAATAACTGGCTGCCACCTACATGTTTACGAGAGAGAGGGACCTGACCGATGCCCTGCTGCCTCTGTGGCCCTAACTCCTCCAGGAGAATCCCTCGCTCCTGCAGTATCTGGTGCACTGCTTGGTCCTGTGCTTGACCCAACCCAGGCCCATGGCCTTGGCCCAGGCCCATCATTCCGGGTCTCGCTTTTCAAGGCATGTCCCTGTCCCTGTACACTTATCTACTGCCAGTTCAAAGCTCTGAAGACCAACATCGGGAAAGCTTGTTAGCTGCCTGCCCACGAACAGTGAGTCTTGTGTTGATCAGTGCTTTGAGGATACAGAAGGCTGGAGCTGCCATTTTCACATCGAAAAACCTAATAAAAGCTTTTCAAAATGCTCCAAAACGTACTCCGAAGTGGGTACGTACTCTGGGGTAAATACTGGTATGGAAACATAGTGCTTCATTGGGCTACCTAGCAATTCAGCAAGCTTTTCGTCTTCCCTTTCTTCTTTACATGAAATTCATCTTTCAACTAGAAAAGGGTAGCTCACGTCGGCAATGCTTTTACCCAGCTTTTCCTGGTCTTTGTACTCCAATTTCCCTGGTTTCTGTTCTCAGTCCTTAATGGAATTTCCTCCAAATTTCCTCAAAAATCATGACTCAGAAACACCCATTCCCCCAAACCAGGAGTTAAGCCTAACCATCACAATGCACCTCATCTCCACCCACCCCTCCCATCCCCCCATGTATCTTAGACAAAAGGGATTATAGTGCCAACTTTTGAGCTCCAAGATTTATACTTTCCTACTGCAGGAGAATAATGTCCCATTCCTGGAGATTTTACTGGTTCAAACAGGCAAATGCAGGCAGGGAAAACGCTGTTGGAGGAGTCACTGGGAAGAGAGGAGGCGTCTGTGTGCATGCTGCTCACTGAGCACCGGAGATGCCAGGGTTTAACTGGGCAGTGCCCACCGACCTCGCTTCTCTCCAGGAGGGCTCCAGAACCTCCATGATGTTTTGCCAGTGCCAATGTAATGGCAGGGCAGGTAATACAAATCTCATTGTAGATGATGCTCTGGTATAGACCGTAAGATCGCAGCACAGCAGCAGCTGCAGCTGCAGGCTGGCAGCAGCACTACCTGTTGCGGAGCTCTGGGGAGGAGATGTCTAAAGAGCCTGGGGCCCAGAAGAGGGAATACACTAGCAAACTGTGGCACTGATCTGATTTTCCGTTCAATACCCCCACAGTGACTCAAGAAGATGGTAAATTGCAACTGCAATAGCTCACTAGCAGCCTAACATTTCCTTGTGGTGCTCCTGAGGTGTGGAAAGATCTCTGCAGAGTGAGGCCCATGAAGGGGGGAAGCGTGCAGCAAAAGTTTTGGAAAACTGCCCTGCAGCCTCCTTCACCATTACCCTTCCCTTAGCCGCGTGTCACCCCTTTCTTTTTGGTTCGGTGCACTCGGGTGTGGGGGCCCCCAGCCACAGAGACAGGAGCTGCTCCCTCTTCACCGATAACTTCATCTGCTGCTCTTATTTCCGAAGGAAGCTGCAAATAAACCCCTCGCTCCAGTGCAAGGATGGTTTCCAGGCTTGACTGTCCCTCCCCCGGGGCAATCCAGTCTAGCCCCAGGCTCTTGCCATGGAGCCCCTGCTGCTCCCTAAACCTGAGGGGGGCTGCTGGCAGTTTACATTAGTAGTCAAGTGACCATCTGTTACAAAGGCAAAATATGGTTATTATATTTAAGTGCACCCAGTCTTTGATGTAGTGCCCAAAGGTAATAGTAAAATACTATTAAGTTTTTCCAGTTATGTGGATCGTGACAATACCATGACAAGCCTGTTGGAAACAACCTGCAAAATGAGGTGTGGGAGGCTAGCAACACCTAGCCACATGCTGTTTCTTAATCCTAGTCCCACTGACGTTCATAAAACTTCAGCTGGTGCAAGGGATACGTGCCCCAGCTGCTGATGGTGTGGCGATACAACCTCAGGGCACCCTCAGCAAGAGGATTTGGGCAGAAGTCAGGAGACCAGAACTCTGACACCAGCAAGGCCATGCTGCTGCTCCTCACATTGGTGTCAAGCAAGTCCTTCCTCCCTCTTGTGCCTCAGTTTCCCACTCCTGCAGGCAGCTCCTCTCTCATGCCACCAGGCATCCTCCCTCTTGCTGCTTCCTTCTTCACCTCCCTGCCTTTTTAATCGAGATTTGTACGTGGGTTTCCAGGCTTCCTGGCTGTCCCGTCTCCTCTTTCTCCTGCATTGCTTTGATGTTAATTGTCTCCAGGGCTGGAGCACTCCTTGGCTGATTAAGTCCAAGAGTCCTCCCTGGTTTTGTTGACCCATGAATGGGGGCCTCTTCAGTGCTCACTGGAGTGCAGGCTCATTGCCCCTCCTCCTCCCCCCCATTCGGTTTGATGGATTAATCCCGCTGTGTAAAGGAAAGTGGGGTGGGAGGGGAAACTAAAGCAGTGGGAAAGGGGGGGAAGGAGGACAGGAAAAAGGGACCAAGAAAGAGAAGGACCTTCAGCAAATGCTCGGCTGCCCTTGCCTAAAATAACACCGTTTATTTAAGCAGGTCAGGCACACAATGGCATGAGAGGGGCTGCTACTCAGATCATGGGACCTTGTGTGCACTGAGTAAGAGGCTGGAGAGGGTGTTAGCCAAACTCTGAAAGCTGGTCTGTTCTTACCCAACGTCTCCATCTCCCCCCAACACACACACACGCACGCTTGCACTTCCTCTTTTCCTCATCCCTCCCCTTCATACACTAGAGCCCTTTGCCCTTTCAGCAGCAGCACGGCTCAGAGCCAGGAATGGTGGGGCTCTGAGACAGGAAGGGGGCTCCAGCCTGCTGCCTTGGACCTGCTGTCCTGGCATGCAGCCGGGAGAGGCGAGGCTGATGGCATGGGCCACAAGAGTCCATGCAGTGAAACAGATGTCAATGATCTGGAAAGACTTGTCCCTTGGTTCCAGCTGCCACTGCTGCCTTGCTGTGCCCCAAGTGCTCCCTGCTGTGGTATGGGGTATCTGCAATGTTTTTGGTAAAAGATACGACTCCTGCTCCTTTTTTGAAAAAAACAATTGCTTTCATTCAGAGATGAGATTCAAGCAGCTGGGGCAAAAATAGCAATACTGGTGTCAACCAGCTAGGTGGGCTGATGACTGTGTTAGACTTGCACTTTGCTCCATCGGGAGTAAAGTGCCACCCGCCATTATCCAGACGCTGGGTGCAGCGCCCCTTGGTATTGCAGTCCTTTGCCTCTTCTTTTCTCACTCATCAAGGGATGCCTTGGTCCCTTCTCACTAGGGACAGCCAAACCAGCGGTCAGGAGGTCAGGGGAGTTCCACAAGTGTCCTGGCCCGGGTCAGACACATTGTTATGTGGAAGTTGCTCTGGTCTCCGAGCTCAGCCAATGCCAGCAAGAGCGACCCAGTCTGAAACACAGTATGAGAAATCTCATATGGGTTGTAGCCCATGCCTCTCCCTTCTCCACCTCCCCCTGCTCCAGCCTGCATGCTGTCAGAGCTGTGGGGCACTGCTCCCTTCCCTGGTGACATCCATATTGAATGCAGAGAGTCAGGCTCAGGAAATGAAAAGGATCTCCCTGAGGGGGACCTGTGCAATTTTCCAGTCTCTCCCTCCACCACCACTTCCCCTTCTTCATCCCCCCTGTCCCAGGTTTCCCTGGCTGGTGGTGGCGAGGGGCCACTGGTGTTGGCAGGGCACTGCTGGCTTCCTGGCAGGCTTTCCTGGTCAGCCTGCCAGGCTTTTCAGGGCTCATTCTTGCTTTCCAGAGGCTGGAAGTGCAGAGCAGGAGACGGGCTGCCTTGGCAGACTCACTGTTTCCAAACACTGAAAGGCAGAGAGAGAAAAGTCTGCTTCTTCTGGCTCACCAAAGCCACCACCACCATGGATGCTGGCCAAGCCCTCCTAAAAATAATGTCAATGCTACCGGACACACGTGCTTCTTGGGGACAAAGAGGGACAATACACCCTGGGGCAGCAGCGATGGAGAGAAGTGAGGCGGGGG
>NW_010403108.1:45138-45530 GCF_000710305.1 Buceros rhinoceros silvestris | reverse complement strand
CCGCGGTTGAAAGCGCGGCCGCGGTCGGTGCGCCTGTGCACGGGGTGTTTATTTATCTACAGGCTTTATATTTCTCCGTGCGCCGTATATCCACTCGCATTTAACAAACCTTAATTAGAAACAAAGCCGATAGGGAAGGAAATATAAACAGGAGTGTGCATGAAAATTGGAAGTTGATTACTCACCGGCCAGCAGAAAGCGCGGCTCGGGCTCGGGAGGAAAAGCTGTTTGGTTAAAGCCAGCTCCGTGAGAAGGAAATGTGAAAAGAACATAAAACCATAAATCAATATGGAAAGCGGGGAGGTGGATGACAACGGACAGAAAGCAGAGGTGGGGAATTGCGTACGGCTGTCGAGGCGGTTGCAAGGGAAAATCGCTGCGGCTGAGGAAAG
>NW_010403108.1:44397-44997 GCF_000710305.1 Buceros rhinoceros silvestris | reverse complement strand
GAGAAAGTTCAGGCGTATGAAAGGGGAAGTTTTTTTTTGTGTGGTTCTTTTTTTTCTTTAAATAAAACAAAACCAGAAAGTCGGGAACAAAGGGAGTCCCGGCAGGGCCTGGCTCCCGCACCGAGCCCTAACAGTCGCTATCGCCGACGGCTCCTCTTTGTACTCCCGCTGGCGTGCGCTGGAGCGCTGATATTCCCGAGGTACTTCTGGGGGGGAGCGGGGAAGTGTTTTACAACCAAGAAAGATCCCAACTGCCTCATGTGCAAGGAGGCAAAAGCCCTGAAGGTGCTTATCACCCCCTCAGAGTTAACTTCTCCTCAAGCTGCCAGTGCTGGCGGGTTTCCCGTGGGCTGGAGGAAAGCCAGCGGGAGCCAAAACAGGCACAAGAAGGACGGGGATGGCCCCAATCCCTGGGGAGGCAGCACTGGGCTCCAGTGGGTGACAGCATCCCCCAGTGCAAGTTTTGCATCCCGGACAAGGGGGCTTGGTGTCGAGCATCATCCCATGCTGGGTGGTTGCGCTCCTGAGCCCGGCCTGGGGCTTGGAAAGGGCTGCTGGGGTGGGAGGGATGTATCCTATCCCAGGGTGGGCATCCCTGGG
>NW_010403108.1:39963-44238 GCF_000710305.1 Buceros rhinoceros silvestris | reverse complement strand
GAGGGCTGTATCCTCTCCCAGGGTGGGCATCCCTGGGGCATGTCGTGGCTGAGGATGACACCCTTGCCCATCCTCCGAGCAAGCTGGAAGCAGCACCTTTGTGTTTCTGCGCGGTTAATAATGTCTTATCATGTGCACAATATACGTTATGCGTTTAATGTGTCACCTACATGTACGTAACACACAGTGTATCATGTTTTACGGACGCTAAAGTATTTCAGTGTTAAAAGATGGTCACATCTTTGGTACACGTGGCCATGACCCCCTGCTGAGCACCTCCACCACCTCCTCCGGGCCCAGGGTGGTGAGGGGTGATGCCAGCGAAACCAGGGCTTTGTTTGTGCCTCGTTGTGTCTGGCTCCACGGTCTCTTCAGGCATCTCTCAGAGTTACAGGTGGCACTGGGGCAGTTGCTTTGACCTCGGTGCTCCAGGGAGGTGGCACCTGCCAGGACCAGCCAGGAGCTGTGGGAGCGTCCCGGGGAGCCTGAATCAGCAGGTCTGGGGAAAACCCCTGGATCTGTCAAGAAGCTGATCCATCATCCCGCATGTTTGAGCTGCAGATCCGCCGGTTCTGTCCCGAGTCCAGAATGGAAACAAGGATTTGACAGAAGTGACTGAGGTGTGGAGCAGAGGCTGGGGTTTGGGGCTGCCCGTCTCCCTGCCGCTGCCTCCCCCCCCCCGCCTGCTCTCCATGTTTGAGCTGCAGATCCGCCGGTTCTGTCCCGAGTCCAGAATGGAAACAAGGATTTGACAGAAGTGACTGAGGTGTGGAGCAGAGGCTGGGGTTTGGGGCTGCCCGTCTCCCTGCCGCTGCCTCCCCTCCCCAGCCTGCTCTCCTGGGTTAATTTTTGACGCGGTGCATTCCTTACACCCTCCTGCCCTTGGCATTGCTGAGGCGGCAGCAGGGAAAACTCTTTTTGGAGACCACAGAAATTGGTCCCTGATTTAAACGCCTGTGTAGCTGCCACCGCAGCTCTGCTCCTCTGCTTTTCCCAGGTGGGAGCAGCAGTGCCTCCCGATCCCTGTGGATTTCCAGCTTCTCCGGCTGATAAAAGCCAAGGGAGCAGATGCTGGGAGGGAGATGCCAAGGGGACAGGGCTTGTAGGGGACAATGGCTCAGGGCTGGCGTGGCCACCAGTGCCCCCAGCTCCTTGGGATGCCTTTACCGAGGGATCTGAGGGTGTAAAGGGCACTTGGGGCTGCTGCCGAGGGGGTTTGGGGCTGTCCCCCAAGGCTGGGAGTGGCGGTCGCCTTTGCAGACGGGCTGAGGATCTGCCCGCACTAGTCAGGGCGTTTGTGTACACATACCTGAGCTGGCGGCGAAGAAGGGTGGGGACGCTGTCCCCCAAGGCTGGGAGTGGCGGTCGCCTTTGCAGACGGGCTGAGGATCTGCCCGCACTAGTCAGGGCGTTTGTGTACACATACCTGAGCTGGCGGCGAAGAGGGGTGGGCACCAGCGGGGCTGCGAAACCTGCCTGAGGAGCTGGGTAAACACTGAGAGACCGCCCGAGGACCGAGGGCTTTTGTGGGAGCGAGCTGGAGCGGTGATAAACGAGAGCCTGAGCCCACTGCTCCTGCCCCGCGAGGTGCCCACCCCCCGCAGACTGACCCTGCTGAGATGGGTGCTTGGGTGAGGGTTCGTCTGTGAGCACGCACAAGGTTCCCAGCCGGCAGAAATCCTTTTTTACCAGGAAGAGAGGGTGGTGAAGCACTGATAAGGCTGCCCAGGGAGGTGGTGGAGTCCCCATGCCTGGAGGAGTTTCACAGACATGTGGAGGTGACGCTGAGGGACATGGTTTAGGGACCCTGGCAGTGCTGGGGAACGGTTGGACTCGGTGATCTTGACGGTCTCTTCCAGCCAGATGATTCTGTGTAAAGACCCCTGTGGGCTCCCATGGCATCCTGGTTTGTAATCCCTCCCCAACCTGCTTTGCAGAGACGCCAGAGCCAAGCGCGCTGCCCGTTGGATCCCGTCGGGATGGGGGTAGCGGGGAGATCCTCCCAGGCAAAAGTTCAACCGTTAGATAAGGGGGTAAGGACGGGGCCTCCCGCGATAAGGCGCTGGCGTGTGGCGCAGGCAGGAGGGAGCGGCAGCGCCTGGGGAGGGATGTTGGGGAGGGGGCTTTGCACTGGCTGGTACCCAGGGATGCCAGGAGCATGGGGGGATCGCTGGGGATGCTGGAGGCAGGCAAGGACCCCTCAGGGACAGCAGCGA
The DNA here is from genome assembly GCF_000710305.1 of Buceros rhinoceros silvestris. Lineage (NCBI taxonomy): Eukaryota > Metazoa > Chordata > Aves > Bucerotiformes > Bucerotidae > Buceros > Buceros rhinoceros. The sequence goes on along the minus strand of NW_010403108.1, from coordinate 42,022 downwards.
GGAGGGTGCGAGGAAGAAGTGTCCCAGGGAGGTGTGCAGGGTACCCACCATCTGGGTGTTTCAGGGATGTGCTGGATGGATGGTGGTTCGTGCCAGCCGCGGGTGGCTCTGTGGGGCGTACTGGTCCCCCTGAGCAAAGCAGGGTGGAGGCAAAGGAGTAAGTGAGATCCCACTGTACCGCCTGCTCCGCTCGGGATTTCCCTGCGCAGGGTTGAAGGCAGCAGCACTAAGTCTCTGCTGCCCCTCTGACCCCACTGCTGGCACCGATCGCCAGATATTGAGGGAGATGGAACAGGCCACAAGGGCAGAAAACGGAGCTGTAATTGTGGATGGTCGAGTCTCCATGAATGTCACCTAGGGGCGTTTGTCAGAAATCATAGTTTTGGTGACTGAGTAATTGCGGCTTTTTGGAGAGGAGAGGAGGATCTCTTGGGTTAGACCCGAGCATTACACACGATGTGGTGTGAGGCCAGGGGCCGGCTCCATGAGACCAGGTTCAACCTCCTGGCGGGCACAGGAAGGGGCTGGTGAGCTCCAAGAGTTGGTGAAGCTTTAGCAGTCGGTCTAATAAATTCTGTTCTCCCCACCTTACCTCTCTCGGAGGCAGACCATCGCATCCATAACATGACCAGCACTTAAAAATAGTACACGGGAACCGTTTGGAAGGAAGGCAAGATGAAGGAGTTAGCCAAAGGGAGCAGCTAAAATAGCAAAATATTTCCACATGATGAAGGAAATGATATTAAAGCTCAGAATAAATGCAGGCGGCTGTTTAACGTATGAGGCTGTTGGGCTTTTTTTTAATAAATCTTGATTAAATGGCAAACTGAAGGAGGTCACTGGAGGTAAAAAGATGTTCTTCAGGAAGTGGAAGTGGTATCTAAAAGGGGAAAATAGGAACAAATCAGAAAGGTGGTGGATGTAAATCCATATATGGCAGGCGGAGAGGAGTTTGAAAAATAACCTGTGAGTAGAAATGACTGTCCCCCGGGTTTCCCTCTCAACAAATGAGGATCAGGAGGTTAAACCTGAGCAGGATGGAGCACCTGGGGAGATGGGGAACAATTTCAGCATCCCCCAAATAGCCGTGCTTCTGCCAAAGAGCTTCTCTTCCCTGGGCAGGGCTGAGGCTGCCCTGAAGCGGTGGCGGAAGAATTTATGTTTTAAAATAAATTGGTATAAAGAGTATTTGGGCTGGAGCGAATGGGACGAGCATCCTTTACACAGAGCTCCTTGGGTGATCCAGGGGACTCCAGAGCAGTGATTTTAGAGGAAGGGCTCTCTTACGGATCAAAATCTGCTTAGAGAGGAGGAAACAAAGAGTCAGTTTTCCCTCTGGATGGGGTCAGTGTGAGGCTTTGCACTGTGCAGCATATTTCGAAATGCCCTAGAAGGGGGTGGGAACTGCAAGGCGAGAAAGTTTGCAGATTATACACAATTATTCAGGACGATCAAAACAACAGTTGTCTTTAAAATATTGTAAAGGGATCTCATGACACTGGATAACCAGGCTATAAAGTGGCAGATTAAATGTAGTCGGTGATGAATGAGAAGGGATTCACATGGAAAAAATTACCCTAAACCCGTGCATGCACCGCGGCGGTCTGTAAATTACTGATTAGCATTTTGAGAAAGAGATCTTAAAGTCATTGTGGATGGCGCTTTGAAAGCGTCGCCTCAGAACGGGGAAAGGCTGGGAAAGGAGGGCGAAGATGGTCGTATGGGAGAGGTACGGGGCGGGGGGGCTTCGGGAACGATGCAGCTTGGGGTGGGGGCGCAGAGGTGTGTGGGAGGTGTGAAGAAGAGGGTGATGAAGGGGTGACAATTCATTATTTTACATGTTTTTTCACTCGCTCTCGAGTTCTCAAGCAGCAGCCTTAAAAGCAGGAGCGACGGAGGGTGAAAGCAGGCGTGCGTTGGGTGGGGGGTGAAGCCCACCCCTGCCTGTCCTGGGTACCGAGGGCATCAGGAAGCCCTTGATGCTGAGCTGCAGACAGCGAGGTGTTTCCTACACCTCCTCCCTGCGCATCCTCCCGGTGTGCTGCTGGCAGTGGGAGGG
>NW_010403108.1:39221-39843 GCF_000710305.1 Buceros rhinoceros silvestris | reverse complement strand
AACCAGGCGTCCCTTGGGCTCAGCCTGCCGTGGGGCATGCCGTGTTTGAGGTCTGTCCCAAAGGGAGAGGCATCTTCTCCAGGCTCTGATGCTGGATGCTCTTGCTTGGTGGGGCCCCTCCGCACCCAGCTTGGCTTTCAAGACCATTTGCGGCCTCCAAGGCGAAGTTTTGGGGTGGTCCACGTCTCTCTGGGTGCTCATTGCCTTGGCCATGTCGGTGGATCCCCTGGGTTCGCAAATGCTTTCCAGCCTTACACAGGCCTGTGATTTTGGCAGGGTGGCCAGGCGAGGGTCAGGTCCCCTGGAAAATGCCCCCAAGGCACTTGCCTTGGCCCTTCTCAACGTTTTGGAGGGTGAGAGCATTTGGTTGGAGCTGGGGGAGTACAGGACCTACCCTCAGCCCTGGGTTCGTGTGGCAGGGGTGAGGCCGGGTTTGGAGGAGGTGCTGAGCCCCTTGCCCACCAGCTGAGTGGGTCAGGGGGTGGCAAGGCCGGCTGAGCGTGTGAACGTCCCCACGGTGGAGGGGACGCCTTGAGCCGCGCGGGCTCGTGCTCAAAAGGCCAGACAAAGGGAACAATGGGCTCCGCGGCCCGGGCCCGTGGGAGGCCGCGGCTGGGCGGTG
>NW_010403108.1:36693-39101 GCF_000710305.1 Buceros rhinoceros silvestris | reverse complement strand
GGCATGGGAGAGGAGGGGGAGGCGGTCGGGCTGGTCATGGAAGGCTCAGTTCTCCTCTGCTCCCACCCAGGCTTTGGGGACCCTGGGGACACACAGCAGACTGAAGGACAAACTGTGTCCCAGGCGATGGCCATAGCTTACCAAGCAGCTCACTGCCTGCGCCCAGCTGGGCCAGGCTTATTTGGGGTCCATCTGCCTGGCGGTGGGCTGAAACGAGTCCTGCTCCATGGCAAGTGTCACCCCAGCTCCCAAAACATGTCCCCCAAGTGAGTGGGGGGCTCTGTCAGAGCCTGGTGTGCTCTAGTTGCACATCCTAGCCATGGGTTGCAGGGGCCCTCGTTGGGGGTCTGGTACAGCCCTGCTCTGCTGCTGCGAGGCAGAGGAGAGGGAGAGCTGGAGAGGGTGAGGAAGGTCAGACAGGGGCTGGACCCTCCTGACCCCCTGTCCAGACCTGTGAGCCTGTACAACTTCAGCAGAGGAATGCAGGAGAGAAAAGACATCTCCATCCTCCTCAGCCCTGGTGCACAGGGGTCATGGGAGGCTGTGGATGAGAAGCATCACACAGTGTGGCAGTGCAGCTTCTTCCTAGCCCAGAGTCTCTTGGGCCAAGGGAGGAGCTATTGGAGCACGCTGTCTTGGAGTAGGGATGAGGAGTCCTCGGATGCTCTTTGGTCTCCAGAGGAGATCCTGCTTTTCTGAGCCTCCCACGAGGCCACTCCTTCATGCAGAGTGGCCACTGAACCCTAGTGCTGTGGCTTGTGTTGCATGTTCAGACTAAAGGGTTGGGCATGGAGTGTCTGAGGATAAACCTGGCAGGAACAGGCTGTTCAGATGCCTCCGGGTGTGTGGGTGCTTTCACCCAGGAGTCTGGTCCATGTGTCCTACCAGGACCTGTATATACCTGCACCCAGTGTTCTCCACGCCCTCCAGGCATGGGCTAGTGGCCATGGCTGGTACTCCTGGAGGGAGCTGGCAGCATCCTTCCCTGCTGCTGGCTCCGTGACTCTGCAGCTGGTTCTCCCTCAGTACGGACCAGGTGCTGCCTCTCTGCGTTTGGCTTCAAGCCTTTCTCTCATGAGCTGTGTCTCTTTCTTGCAGGCTCAGCTCTTCGTACAGCCAGTGTTCAAGCTGTTGGATAGGGGTGGTGGGACTCACCAGCCTGACCCAGGAGGAGGGCTTGGTCCTAGGACATGCCTGGAGACAATGTCTTTATCCCATATCTACCACCTATTCTGAGGAAGCATCTGAAGAAGCTGTCTGTGGTCTTGAATAAGAATGAGGAGTGCTCTGGACTGACAAATACTTGGGCAGCTGGTTTGAGGCCAAGTACGGTAGAAGGTGTGCTGGAGACGAGGACCAGGCCAGCTACACAAGCTGGGTGCAGCAGAAGGGAGGTTGAAGAAGCCCCAGGCCACCATAGAGAGGTTTGTGCAGCAGTGAACAGCTGCGAGCTGGCTGGGCATGGTGGGGCCATCCTGGCTGGATGCTGGGTGACCACCCAAGCCACTCTGTCACTCTTCTCCTCAGCTGGACAGGGGAGAGAACATAAAATGAAAGGCCAAAATAAGGACAAGGAGATTATTCACCAGTTACTCTCACAGGCAAACCAAACTCAACTTGGGGAAATTAATTTAATTTATTACCAATCAAATCAGAGTAGGATAATGAGAAATAGAAATAAACCTTAGAACACCTTTCCCCACCCCTCCCATCCTCCTGGTCCTAACTTCACTCCTGATTTTCTCTACGTCTTCCCCTCCAGTGGCTCAGGGGGACGGGGAATGGGGGTTGCAGTCAGTTCATCACACATTTCTTCCCCTCCGCAGGGGGACGACTCCTCACACTCTTCCCTTGCTCCAGCATGAGGTCCCTCCCATGGGAGGCAGTTCTCCATGAACTTCTCTCCAATGAGAATCCTGTTCTTCACGAACTGCTCCAGTGTAGGTCCCTTCCACTGGGTGCAGTCCTTCAGGAACAGACTGCTCCAGTGTGGGCTTCCCACGGGCTCGCAGCCTCCCGTGGGCATCCACCTGCTCTGCTGCAGGGTCCTGCGTGGCTGTGGGCAGATCTGCTCCACCATGGACCTCCATGGGCTACAGGGGGACACGCTGCGGCACCATGGTCTTTACTGTGGCTGCAGGGGACTCTGCCTCAGCGCCTGGAGCAGCTTTCTTCTTCACTGACCTTGGTGTCTGTTTCTCTCACGTGTTCTCACTCCTCTCTCAGGCTGAAGCTGCTGCTGTGCATTTTTTCCCCCTTCTTAAATATGTTGTCACAGAGGTGCTACCACTGTCGCTGATGGGCTTGGCAGCAGGTCCATCTTGGAGCCGGCTGGCGCTGGTCTGTCGGACGTGCTAGATGGTAGAAGCTGCTGCTAGAATCTTCTCCCAGAAGCCACCCCTGTGGCC
>NW_010403108.1:35206-36555 GCF_000710305.1 Buceros rhinoceros silvestris | reverse complement strand
CTTGCCACGCAAACGCAACGTGTTGGGCAGCCGCTTGGGTGTGAGGTAGGCTGGAGCACGCGAGGGGTCACGTCTGGCCTAGCAGAGGTTACAGTCGCGTTTCATGATTTGCTTTGCTTGTAATCCTGTTTCCAGGCTCCACAACTGCAACTCAGAAACCCTTCCGAGGAGCCTCACTTCGTAAATCTGTGTCTTGTTTTACTTTTAAGCTTGTCTGGTGTCAGGGGACAAAGTGAGAGGAGAAATGCGTGAACGGGGGCAGCGCCGGTGAAATCAGACAAGGTGTATGAGCAGGCTGGAGCGCGGTGCCTGCCCGGGGAGGGCGGCCAGGCTGCAGAGGGTTGGTTGTGGCATGCCAGTGAGGGGAAGGCATGATGCAGAGGCAGAGCACCTCACAGGCGGCTGGTGCCTAGCCCCGGGCTTTGTGCACACGCCCCATGCACGCCGAGAGCGCCCGCATGGTAACTGCAGCCGGGCTCGTGCCTGATGATGGGGGTTTTAGTTTGCTCTGGGGAGCAGAGACTGGCCAGTGCCTGGATGTGGGGGATGGCTGGTGGTATCAGTTGATCAGTGCTGGATCCTTGGTGGTGGGATGGAGATGTCTGCCCCTGCGAGCTTGCTCCTGCCTGGCGCGGGGTGCGATGCTGTGGCAGCGCGGGGTGGGTGGGGGCAGGCAGAGCAGAGCAGCTCCTCCGGGGAGAGTTGCCAGCCAGACTGGGCAATTGCATTCCCTGTCCCTGCCAAAACTGGGACAAACCCCGCTCCTTTTATGCACCTTGCAGAGGGATGGGTAGTCCCCAGGTAGCAAGGACCCTTCTGGGCTTTTTCTGTTCTTGGCATGTGTTAGCACCACTCTGGAGGCTCGGAGAGGATAAGCACAGAAGTGTGTGTGATGCCATGTGTGGAAATCTCTTGACGCAGACATGTAGCAGAGCAGGGGGTGCTGGCGTGGGCTGGAGGAGCAGGCTGTGCCCACAGCTCTGGGTGGGAAGGGGTGCCGGGTCCCTCCAGGACTTGTCCCCATTTGTCTGCCCTGTCTTTAGGGAACCTCAAAGAGAATCTTCGGCCAGATGCAGAGCAGTCGGGAGCGGGGCAGGCACAGGAAAGGTGCTAATGAGGACATTGGCAGCATTTGTCGGGGTTGGTGTCAGCTGGTGGGAAGCGCTGACCAGGCAGCGCAGGGTCTGTTCCCTGTCACACTCGGTGTGAACCTCCAGGCAGGAGAGAGCTAACGGGTCTGCAGGTGGGATGAGGCCAGTGCAGTGTGCAGTGCAGCCACCCTGGGGTAGGTGGGTGCTGCTTTGAGTCCACTGCGGCAGCTGGGTGACGGTCGGTGATGTGGCTCTGTC
>NW_010403108.1:32972-34936 GCF_000710305.1 Buceros rhinoceros silvestris | reverse complement strand
GGGGGGGAACAGAGATTTTCTTTTTTTGTTTTTGTTAGATGTTAATCTCTTGTGCCTTCGGGTTGAATACCTGCCACAAGGCTTTGCTGTGACTGGCACCTGTTCGGGCTGCAGAGCGGCAGCTTTTGATAAACACAGATCCCCTGGAAATGCCAAATCTACTGGCAGCTGCTCCCATTTGTTGTCTGGTCTCTGTTCCCGGTTTTAGCTGAACCTCGCAGCGCTCTGGGGGGTTGCTGATGCTCCTCCTTGGTGGCTGGGAGATCTCCTGGGCTCCGCTGGTTACAGCGAGCTCCAGGACAGGCAGGAGGTGCAGACACGCAGGTAAGGCTCTGACAGGGAGTGCCTCCAGACTGGTCCCTCTGGGCCAAGCACTGGCGCTGAGCAAGTGGCTGTCCGCATCCTGGTGGCACACAGCTCACAGGTGTGTACATGGAGGGGCAAATGGGCACGTGCCAAAAGCTGGGAGACCCAGCTCCTCCCCAGCATTTCCCTTCATCCCTCCGCTTGCAGAAGCCCATCCCTGCTTATCTGCGGGGCTGAGGGTGAAGTACAACCTCTCTGGGCTGGGTCCCGCGGCGCTGCTTTGCTGCACCCAGTTTCCATGTGTCTCTGAGTAAGAAAAGGTGGAGCTGCAGGAGGGGGGGCTTCAATTTTGGACTGGGAAGTGAGGGGTGTGTAGGGGACACTGCCAGGAGCTGTGGTAGATTTGGGAGTGGCACTTTTGGGGACCAACAGGAGGGACCACTGGAGCCTGTGCATCCCCATGGTAGGATGGCAGGGGCTGCCCATATGGCTTCATGCTGGGGAAGGCAAAGCAAGTCACCCTCAAGAAGTTTTGCCCTGTAATTTGGGTGGCCTAAGTAGGACCTGAGTTCCCACTTGTGGGTGCCGAGTCCTTGGAAAGCTGACTCGGCATTTTACCACGTATTTGGGAGGTCCTCGGTGTGTGGGCTATGGAGGGAAAAGGGAAAAAAACTGGGAGTCGTGAGGTCAGCGCTGGGTGTGTCATCCACCAACCTCGAATTGCTCGGTGGCCAGAGGGGTGGAGAAGGGCTTGGTCCCTGCGGTGGGTCTCCTGGGGGTGCCAGCAGCTCATCGGGCCATGGCAGTTTGCTCACCCCATTGTGTCTCCATCAAGGTGCCAGTCGCTCTGCGCATGGTGCATCGGGGTTTGTGCTGTGTGTGGTGGAAGGAGAAGCTCCAGAGGTGCACAGGCTCAGGTGGCAGCATCTGAAAACACTGTGGGGTCTCCTTCTCTTCAGCAGCAGGAAGGTGCTGTGTGCTTTTGCACTGCTAAATTAAAGCTTCTGGCAAAGTCCTACCCCACATAAAGAGCCTGATTGCGCGCGGAGGGACTTGTCCCTCTCCTGGCTGCTATGGCTGGGGGTGCTCAAGGCAGAGTTTCTGAGGTGGTGGTGTCTTCCGTTTGAAGCAGGAGAAGGGTTTGAAATAGATGGTGGGCTTTTGTGCTCGATGTGCTCCAGGGCTTTAACTCTGAGAGGCCACCTGGCATGGCCATTGGCTAATGCAAGCATTGGGAGCCCCCCTGGAATGGGTGTGTGGTGGCCATGAAGGAGAAGATGCCTCATGCCAGGCAGGATCACGAAGCAACCAGGCAAACTGACAGATGAGTCAACAAAGCCAAAGAAAAGCCCAATAAGGAGAAGCCTTGGTTCTGTTCCAATCCTGTAACAATAAAACGAAGCAAACATCATGTTCAAACTGCCTGCAGAAATCCCACCCACCAGCGGCGCTGAGGGAGACCCTCCCGGTCTGATGCTCAGCAGGCCTGCCCTGACAATGCACATCCCGTGTACAGCCCCCATCGATGCATCGTGACAGAGGGAGTTCCTGCCCCAGCCCGCTCTTCTTTTCCCCTCTCCAGCTAAGCTGAGGGTCTGGAGGGGGGCCTTCGCTTTGCTGCACAAGCCTGTCCTCCAGCGTGGGTTTGGTGTGACCCT
>NW_010403108.1:31894-32896 GCF_000710305.1 Buceros rhinoceros silvestris | reverse complement strand
TCCCTCCCCCTCCAAATCTTTATTTCCTTCTCAGACAGTCAAATCAGAGCACCCCGGAGGTGGCTGGCCCTAGGAGGGCATGGTTTCCTCAAGCATCTCCTTGAGCCGGGTGGAGGTGCCGCAGATGTTCTCTCCCCGGCGGTTGGCTCCTCGAAGGACTTTGCCCGTGCTGGGGACCACGGTCTCTGCTCTAGCCATGGAGTGGCAGGCCGGGCGAAACAGCAGGGAAGCACAACGTTGATCATCAGTTCGGTGAGGTCGGCTCAAAATGCAGTGTTTTACCCACACAGAAAATGTTGCTATAGTATTTACCCAGAGTCTTGGGAGGCTGCTGGAGAGCCCCGTGCTGGTCCTGGGCTGCTTCTAGGAGAGGAGGACATTGAAGCCCACTGCTGAGAGCACATTTGTGTGAGAGCAGTTGCATCTCCCACACCTATCTTCTGGGACCCAGAACAGGTCCTGGAGGGGTGGTTAGCCTTCACCTTGTAGGAGTAAATATTCACTAGAGATCAGCGCAGTGACTGCCAAGTCAGTTTTATTTTGGCCCCTGAAGATGGCGAGGCCCATTGGAGGTGTGAGCAGCGATGGCCCACGGTGGGGCTCGCCAGCCTTTAATGCTTGGAATAGTTTCACCGCTTGCATTTCCAGAGCTCCAGTGGGGATGACAGTTGCTGGTCTCCATGGTTTTATGTGCCATGGGATGGTGCCAACAGTTTAATCACAGCTGAACCCTCATAGAGGAGAAAAAAAAATGTTGTAGTTGGGATTAGGTTACCCATCCTTCCTATAAAAGACTCTATAAACAGTCCATCAAGCCCAGGCATTCCTCTGTTGGCTGTGAGGTCCTTTGCTCTTAATGGGTCTGGCATTTGCTTTGACTAAGTCTTTTTTTTTTTTGAGGGGGGAGGCACTGCTTTAAAGGAGCCCCCCAAGGGTGGCTTTTCTGCTTGCATTAGTGGGGGAACCCAACCGGGCTGGCTTGGCAGCAGCGGTGTTGGATGT
>NW_010403108.1:30253-31724 GCF_000710305.1 Buceros rhinoceros silvestris | reverse complement strand
GATCAGGCAGGGGGTACGGGGAGCCGTCACAAGCCCAGGAAGCACTGACAAGAGCAGCTGCTCCCTCCCCATTGCTGAGGGCTTTCTCGTAGGGATTTGATGTTTTCTGGGGCGCTGGAGAGTTTTCCCTAACCTTGGGGTGGGCAAGGACCTGAGCCTCTTCCCCTGCCATCTCATAGCACACCTCAGACCTGTCTGGTCCCTGCTGCAGCTTGAGCAAGTTCCCAAAAGCTGTTGAAAATCCTAAAACTCAGGTTGAGCACCAAGTGGTCTCTTTCTAGCCATGGGTGCACTTCTACCTTCACCTTCTACCTTCACTGTCGCTGGCCATGGAAAAGCTCGCGGTTTAATACTGTCTGTGGGACTTCCTTGGGGTGCTTTGAGTTTTGTCATTCACCCCCTGGGGAGCCAGAAGGTGGGTAACGGATGGATGTGGGTGGTGCTGAGGATGTTCCTAGCTGCTGCAACTACGAGGCAGGTGGGCACACACCTTGGTAGTGTCTTGGGGCAGCTCATCTATGGAACCCTGTAGATGCTTCTACCCGGGACAGTCATCTTCTGTCTCACAGAAATCTTAAAGCCATGGTTATGCCCCTGCTCTTCTAGCAGCAGAGGGGAAGGAAGAGCAAAGCCAGCATTCATTTGTGGACCCAGACTTAGCCCTAATCCTCCTGGCTCCCAAGGAGGTCCTGGCTGCGACGGCAGTCCTGTCGGTGACACCTGCCCGCTTGGAAGGGGACTGAAGCCATCCGTTGATTCACACATGGCGAATGTCTGTCGGGTGGGGACAGCATCCACGCTGCAGTGCCAGAGCCGGGTGCGGGGGGCTGTCCCTGATCAGTGCCACCATGTCACTGGGACCATCTGGTTTTCCTGGCTGGTGCTTACATCTGCTGAGCCACGTCAGCTCGAGGGGCACATGCTGCAGGATACCAGGCTTTCCAGTGCTTTCCCCAACAGAGTTTTAATTTATCTTAGGGATTGTGCCCCCTCGACTTCCCTTTGAAGATGATTTGGTCAATTTAATCACGGGCACAAACGTGGGGTTTTTAATGTAAGCTGTTAGCGAGACCCCCCTCCCGCAGCATCCCACGGAGGGCAATTCAGTCCTCCTGCCTGCCATGGCTGCTTTAGATCATCTGGCTTGTCCTCGGAGGCCCTTTTCTCTCTGTCATTGCTGTCTGTAGAAAATTAACAACTGCATTAAAGTGGAAGCGTTATTTTTTCATACGGGTGACACCGAGGAAGGTCAATTCCATATGCTTTACCTGAGGATGCCACGTGAGCCTGGAAGAGCATTAGGTACCTCAGCATTGCTTTCCTTCATCCCTCTCCATCACACTGACTGTGAGACAAAAATGAACGTGGGGGCTGGTTCCCACAGAGCCCACTGAGGTCCAGCACTGGGAACTATTACTCGAAACCCGCCAGCTAATCAGCTCTTAATCCCTTTAGCATGTGCTTGGTGATA
>NW_010403108.1:24092-30088 GCF_000710305.1 Buceros rhinoceros silvestris | reverse complement strand
TGGCTCTCCCCCACCGCGCTGCCTTCACGCCTCCTGGTTTCGGGAGGCAGAAAACCTCCCGCCTTGTGCACGGTTACTCTCACCAATCAAACTTGTAATCTCAGTGAAGAATGAAATCAGATTTGTTTGACAAGACCTGTTTCCTGTAGAACTATGTTGACTGGTGCTAATTATACTCCTGTTCTTTAATTCTTTATGATTTGAATTACATCAGCATTTTCATTATTTTCTCAGAAGTGATTTCAGGCTGAGCAAGACCTTCAATGCCTACCACTTCACCGCGGTGTAATCCTAGTGCATCTGCTAAACGTGATCCTTCTCCTGCACCGAGCTGCGTCAGCGATACTGTCTTCAAGGACTTACCAGCTTTCTCCTGCCCCAGGCAGCCCCTCACGGGGTCTTGCTCACTAATTCTTGAAATCTGAGTCTGTCACTGTGAAATGTGTTTGATTTTCTTAGTCCTCCCTCTCCCCACCCCAGTCCCTGAAGTGTTATGAGCTCTGACAGTCCTCAGTCAGACGTTGTCCTCTGCCTTGTGCCCTCCGCTGGCTGGTGGGGCTCATGGATCTGCATCATCTTCCTCGGGCTGCTGTTGCAAGTGATAAAGATCTTTTCAAAGTCTCCTCCTGCCTTCCAAAGCGCTTCTGGCTTCATCTCTCCCCACCTTGGAAAAGGAGGTGGGGATATTCTCCGGAAACACGGTGCTGGAAAGAGCTGCCTGGGTTTGCTCCACTGCCCAGTTAGTCATGCAAACGTTGACTGGTACTGGAGCCAGGCTGGGGAGCTTTCATGTGGTTTTCTTCCAGTTGATGTTAATGGCTAGTCCCGGAATTTGATTTTCCAACCTATTGTGGAGGTGTCGTGCAGGAATTTCATGTGCTTGTGGTTCCTTGGGCTTGTTTATGAAAGTGTCACAACTGAGAAGCCCCAGAAATGAAGATAAACGATGGCTGTGGCTCCATGCAGCCGTTGTCCCCGTAGAAAAGAGCTGCGTTGTTTGGTCACTGTGCAGTGTTGACGCATCCGTTCCAGCTGTGGCCAAGCCTTGCTGGACGCTTGCAAACGGCCCGTGTGATTTTTGAAGAGAATTACAGCCAGACGGTCCCTGGGTCATTAGTAATGTATGAGCTCAGGGGTCCTGGGTTGCGAACGGGAGGAAGCAGCCCTGTCCTCCTGAGGGCTGTGGAAACAACATCCTGCTTCCCTAATACAGACACAGGCTGGCTGACCACAGCCATCCTTCACAAACAGTGGTGAAGAACCGCAGCGAGGGAAGCTCTGATTGCAAAAAAAAAAAACCAGCCCAAATTAATCACCCTGAAAGTGGTGCAGTGGTGAAGCAGGGGTCGGGTGACATCATCTCCATCCCTGGGCATTGTCAGGGATTTTTTCTGCGTTTCTGTGAACCTTGACATTTTTACTTGTTTAAAAGAACACCACCACCATAACTTTTCCTTGTCTTCAGCCACGCCATTCGTGGCTTTGCCGTAGGTTTCCCTGGTTCATGCCAGTTACGATAAAATATGGGTTGCCACCATATTCTCCTTCCATTTCTCATGCATTTGCTCCTGTTAAGGGTCGAGGGACCGATATACCTCGATGTACCTTAACGGAATCCCTCCGTCCTGATAGGAAGGGATTTAATAGGGAAAGGAAGAAATTCACACCTCGGTCTATTCGGATAGCTGAAACAAACTTTAATATATAGATATATATTGCCACACAACTATATTCTATATGTTGCTCCGTATGTGTGGTTGTCACAAGCACTTTGTTACTCTGAGGTCGGTTCTTGTTGAAGTTGTTGTCTTCCTAGATTGTCAAATGGCAGCCTTTGAAAAAAACCAGTTGTCTAAACTTCTCTTTGAGTCATAGAACGGTTTGGGTAGGAAGGGACCTCTGAAGACCACCTAGTCCAAATCTCCTCCAATTTTCATTTGTGCTTTTCCTGGTCGACTTTGCTTGCGAATTTTCTGAGATTTAGGAACTTAATGCATTTGGAGCAATGGGCAAAGCCACTCCAGGTGTGGTCTGTCCTCCCTCAGCTGGTCCTCCCTCCTCACAGGCTGCGGTCACCAGTGCTGGGGCAATTACATGCTTCCAGTCCAGTGATTCAGCCCTCTTTCTGTGTCATTACGAGGTCCAAAATTGTAGACCTCTGGGTCTTTAATGCACTTTGTGCATTAAAATTATGTAACGAGCGTGTCCTCACCGACCATAGATGATGACAGATGTAACGATGACAAATATTGACAGCTACGAGGCACCAGTGTTTCCACGCAGAAGTCTGGTGGTGAGAGCTGGGTCGTTGGCTCTGTGTCCAACACGTGTTGTCTTCCCATCAAGTGTGTCACTGTACCGTTTCCTACTCCTATCTGAATTGGTGCGGTCATGGCTCAGCTGAACTGGTGCAAACTGAGGTGTCTTCTCCAGCATCCTCTTCATCCTAACTGCCCTGCGATCAGCTGACGGTGTAGGCGGGTCCTAGTCACAGCCCCAGGGGACTGACCTGCCAGCGATAGCGTGGGTGGACCCCCTTCTTTGTAGATGAGCCAGGAGCTGGAGGAGACACAGTTTGGGGAGGTGACAGCAGCGTCTGCTGTGGTAGCTTGGTTTGGGCATGCTGGGTCACTTTGCATTCACTCCTCCCCGGTTCTCACCATCCTCCTCCTCAGGAGCCCTGGCCAGATTTCCTGCTGCAATGGAGAGAGGAGCCCAAAACTGCCTCAGTCCCAGCTTAGGCACTGTCGGGTGAGTAGAAAGGGATGTGTTAGGACTGAAGAAAGACCACTGACGGGAGGATGTCCAATGACGTGGGGACGTGGTTTAGGGACCCTGGCAGTGCAGGGTGAATGGCTGGACTCAATGATCTTATAGTCTCTTCCAACCAGATGATTCCATGTGATTCTATGACATCAGCCTTTGTGAGCAGGCGACATGCCCTGTTTTGCTGGTGGAGAAGGACCTGCTGCCCTGCCAAAATCAGCTTTCACCTGAGAAGGTGGCTCCTGCTAGACATTTGCTGGGATCTGTGCTGGGTTTGGGCTGTGCAAGTTCATCTGATTCGATGCATTGCTGCTTGTTGAGGAGTTAGAGTCCTTTTGGCATCCACTGAAGGGTAGGCGAGCCTCTGGGTTTGCTCTTAGTTCCTTGGGTGGTTAATGTGGAGATGGGTCTGGATAATGTACCGGAGTGTTACCCAACCTGTGGGCGTGACCCCCCGGCCGGTCCGGGAAGCAGCCCTGTAAGCCTGCTGTCAGTCAGCAGCAGGAGGTGTGTTATTTAGGAGGAGACAGAGAGGTTGTGTCAATGGGTGATTGGAAAGCCAGCTCATCTCTGGGCAGGATAGTGAACTTGAAACCAATCCAGCCAGAGCACGTAAGATAACTTAGAGACTATAAATAGATGCGATAAGGAAGCAGTTGCGCAGTTAGCACTTAGAAGTTGTAGTGTGTAGGGGCTGCAGCAGTCTGCTGCAGTTGTATCTTAGTAAAGGCCTTGTGTGCACACAAACGATTGTCGTATCGTCTGCCCCGAATATTTGCGATGTATGATTTACCCCTACACACCAACTTGCAGGCGAAATTCAGAGCTGTGTGTCATAGCTCCACTTGCCAGAAGAAGGGACCATTGGGGTGGCAAACAGGGGTCTGGATGGGGTAGTAGCTTGCATCATTATGCAGGAGATGTGCTGGGGAAGGGATTTGGGGTCCTGCTATGTCTGCTCACCTTCTAGGAGAACAAGATTTTTCAACTCCAACAGTAAAACAAGGCATTTCCATCTTCGATCAGAGCAGATGTCCAGCTCTGGTGTCCCTGTCCCTAAGGCCAACGTGCCTCAGTCATGGCAGTGATCAGGGTGGCTGTGGAAGTCCCAGAGCTGCCAGTGCTGGAGATCCCACACCTCTCTGGAGGCCCACCTGAAGAAACAATGTCCTGAATAACCTCTTAATATCCAGCTTGATGCTCCCAAGTCACAATTTATATTTTGAAATGGTCTCTTTTGGGTCACAATGCCCATCCTGGAGTCACTTGTTCTCGTTTTGTGGGAGCTGGGTGAAAGGTGTGATTTCCATTCATTCCTTTCAGCCTTTCGTTTAGGAAATTCCGTCTTTCTGGGAATGGCCACATTCAAGGTTTAAACCACGTCTTTGTTTTTTATTCTCTACTTACTCTGCCCCAAATGTTGCTGGTAGATGAATAGCGGTGCCCTGATGGTGACGATCCCATTTGACCACGGATCCCCAGGGATCTGCCCTGGAGGTCTGTGGAAAGAAGCACCTTGGAGGAGGTGGGAGAGTACCTACTCCATGGGGGGGTTTATCACTGAGGCTGGTTCGTACCACTCGTGCGGTGTGTGAACTAGAGGGGTCTGTGGACACCCAGGAGTGATGCGAAACCAAGCGCTGGAGGGCTTCAGTTCCCTGTCCTTGGAGCAGTATTTGCAGCCGTATCCCAGCTTCAGAAAGCACCTGAGTTAGAGGGGGGTGAATTACTTGCAGGCAGCAGAGCTGCCTTCCCCAAAGCCAACAGCTTCTTGCAAACAGATGATACAGTGGGAGAGGCTGTGGCTGAAAGATGTCCAGGTCCATCCTGCACCTGGAAATGCTCCCTCCATCCCTGCTCCCTCCTGGTTCTCTGGTTCCTTCCCATTGGCTGCAGCGGGGCTTTTAATCACCATTTCCCTGTGAAATTGGAAGGATTGGTGGCTGTGAAGTACAGATGATACGTACTAAATGCTGTGTAATGGATTCCACTTGCAATGTTTCGTGACTGTTTCTAATAAAAGCCTCTGGGAGTGAGGCGGAGGCTCGCCCGCTGGCCAGCAGTCGGGATGCTGGGGAG
The DNA here is from genome assembly GCF_000710305.1 of Buceros rhinoceros silvestris. Classification (NCBI taxonomy): domain Eukaryota; kingdom Metazoa; phylum Chordata; class Aves; order Bucerotiformes; family Bucerotidae; genus Buceros; species Buceros rhinoceros. The sequence goes on along the minus strand of NW_010403108.1, from coordinate 25,243 downwards.
GACTGGGTCCCGCGGCTGGCGAGTTGGTCTCCACAGGGCTCATGGGCAGCCGGGGCGACTCTTGCAAGATGAAAAAGCTCGAGCTATGAAACTCCATGGTGGATACGTACCAAGGGAAAACCAAGCTCACAGTGATGCTTGTCAGGGGGGGTTGGGGTTGTCCGTTCTCTGCTCTACCAGTGGAGAAAAGCACGTGGGCAGCGCTTGGTGCTTTCAAACTGGGTGACAGATGAGTCACCCTAAGGGTTGTTGCAGAGGTAAGCAGGGATTTCAAGCCATTTATGGGCAGTTCAGCAGCATGAGGAATAGGGGACGGGGGGTTGGTGTGTCCCATGGTGCTCCAGAAAGAAATGGATTCACAGGCATGTCCTGAAGGGGCTTAAAATTGGCTGTTCATAGGAAGTTGCTCTAAGTGGGTCATCACCACGTTTTGGGCAGCGTTGCTGATGAGATCCCTGTCTGCAGCCAGTACCAGTGTTGGGAGGGGGGGTAGAGATGAGGGAGGACGAGCTGGTTATACCTGAGACAGGGGAACGAGAGTGTGGCCACGGTGTAAACAGGAGCAGAAGGTGTGGTCCACAGCTATGGGACAGGAGATGCTCACTGGAAAATCTCTGGTCCTGCTTTGAAATGCATTTGCTTGGTGAGCCAGGACATACCCATTTCTCCTTTCGTTGTGATGTTGAGTCCTGGAGGCTGGGTCCATTTCTGGTGTCCACAGCCAGAGAATCAAAATAAAAATAAAACAGCTACAGTCACGACTCAGGGTGTGGAAAACCTGCCTGTCATTGGCTTTATCCAGCAGCTGAAGGAGTGTCCTCTGCCTCATCTGCTGGTACCAGCCTGGAGAAAGGCTCGTTAATTGTAAAGGTCTGTTTAATTTAGCAGGGTTGGACTCCATGGCTTGGAAGCTGGACTAATTCAGCCTGGTGGAGGAGCATGTTTTTAATAACGTGTCTAATTAACTGTGCAGCAGCTCACCCAGGGATGTAGTCGATTCGCTATTGCCCGTAATCTCTAGATCAAAGGTGACTGATTTCTCATAAACTGGTTTTGACCCCTGGGGCTCTTCCCTCCAGCTAATACCCCTCTGTCTCCAGCCGTCCTCGGGCACGTGCTGGGCTGGAGAGGTCGCCAGGCAGCCTGGCCGG
>NW_010403108.1:22614-23627 GCF_000710305.1 Buceros rhinoceros silvestris | reverse complement strand
TGACCTCCGGATTGATGGAGCCGTGAACTGTCTTTTGTTCGCCTGTCGCTGTAGTTGGACACCCGCTGCCCTGTCCCTGACAACCGGCCTCCAACCGGCCTCGCTGCAGAGAGCCACCGGCTGCAGGGCGTGGGTGGGGGTCCCCTCTGCCCCCGGGCTGGGCAGGGGGCACCCAGAGTGCTTCTCTGCCTCCTCCCCTGAAGGAAAGAGGGGTTGAAGCCATTTTGTTCATACATTCAGTGTGTGGGTGCTCAGGGTTGTGTTCTCCAGGATTTGTGGGGAGCAGAAAAACCCGTTTTTTCTTTTAGGGGGTGACCAAAGCGGGAGCCCCCAGGCACGGAATGAGTGTTCACAAACCTTACACCATCCCTGCCCAAATGCTGGCCAGGGCTTGGCCCCATCCTGGGTGCCACCTTACAGGACCCACAGATTTGGCTGAGCCATTTGGGTGTCCCCTCCAGTGTCTCTGCCATGCAACATCTCACTTTCAGAGGCTTTTTCACCTGAATGACCCCGTCAGGCGAGTATGAGGTGTCTGAAGACAAGAACGTTATCAGAGAGAAAAGGCACCGAAGGTCTGAGCATCTCCTTTCACACTCGTCCAGTTCCTCTGCGGTGGGAACCAGCTGGGTGTCAGCAGCCTTGGGTGGCACCACGTGTCCCCCAGCTCTCCCACCCCTCCGTGTCTACAGGACACCTCGGGGACTGTCCCTGGGGATCAGTCCTCCCTGGGGACATCACAGCACGGGGACAGGTGGGTGTGCAGGGAAGGCGAGGCCGGACTCGGCGCTGCCCTGGTGGGATATGGGCAATATCACCCTTGGCTTTTGCCCACCCTTGGAGCGGGGCAGCTTTAAGGTTTTACCGAGTTCTTTAAATCCACATCCTGTGAGTCAGAACTGCGTCAAGAGTTAATTATTTTCTCCAAGAGGAGTAAACAAAGACTCAGCCAGTGGGGTTTTATCCATCTATAAACCGCTGGCAGTGTGAGGGTAGAGATGGGGCCAGCAGCT
>NW_010403108.1:22080-22474 GCF_000710305.1 Buceros rhinoceros silvestris | reverse complement strand
CCTCGCCTCTCCCGGAGGGATAAATCATCCTGTGTGGGCAGGGATTCCCCCCTGCCGATCAAGGAGGCATCTTTCACTCCAAGGAGATATTTGGCATTGCCTGGGGTGCACTGGGGTGCAGACATCCTCCTAGCAGGGCTGGGACTGGCCGGTCCCCCCCCCCTCACTGCCCACTGGGATGTGGAATTTGGAGAGACTGGCTTTGTGCATTTGTGGGAGGGCAGCGGTGGTGCTCCAGGTGTTCTTGGTGAGCAGCCAGATGTGTGTTATAGCAGGAGGGACTCACTGAAGCCATCAAACCCGGCGGCGTTTGCACGGGAGGGGTTCCAGCAGGATGGGCAGAGCCCCAGCGCCCTGCAGGGCTGTGCATGGCAGCAGCCCGTCCCCCATGGGA
>NW_010403108.1:17202-21957 GCF_000710305.1 Buceros rhinoceros silvestris | reverse complement strand
GCCCCAGCGCCCCCAGGAGCAGCCTGTCTCCCACGGGACTGTTGCTCTTGCTCCACGCTGCCCCATGGACGATGCGAGGTGTTGGTCACTGTTCCCATGGGCAGACTCTGCACCCGCTGAGGTCAAATCAGCAGGATTTGCTCCAGCGTCCCAGCTGGGAGCAGCAGTGCTGCTGCCGAGCCCCAGGCTCTGCTCACTCACTCACTCTGCTCGAAAGCAGCCCACCTCAGGGACAGTAGCCAGAGGGTTACATCTGGGCTGCAGTGGCATCGCAGCCTCTGAGCTCCCAGTGGCACTGGTACCTCGCCGAGCTTTCTGGGATGTGCTGTGGTCCCAGTGCTCTGGAGGAGACGTGATGACCACGCTGAAGCTTTGTGTGTGAGCTCACGCTCTGCTTGATGGACAAGTCTGGTCTTGAGACCTGTGCGGCCACCTCGGCCCAGGTGCCTGTGTTGCCTGCCCTAAACTCCCCATGCATCCCAGCGCCAGCAGCCCATCTGCTCCAGCGTCCCCAGCGGGTGCGGGGTGTTGGTGGCTTGGCCATCGTGGCCCTTGGCTTGTATTTCAGCAGCGGGACCTGCCAGGATGCCCTCAGGGGGCTCCACCTCCTGGAGGTGCGGGTGAGGAGGGGGGTGCTGGGATGGCAGAGGGATGAGCACTGTGGTGGGAAATGGGAGGAGAGCGGTGACCTCTTCTTCTAGTGCTCCTGGGGGTTTGGACGCATCTCTGGGTGCTCAAGCACATCGCATAGGTCAGGGTCCCTCCCTGAGCGGGACTTGAGCCCTCCAAAGATCCCTCCCATGATGCCGGTGGGACTCAGAGATCTCCAGGAGTGCAGCAGCAAGGGGATGGTGAACCTGCTGCTCCCTCATGTGTTTTCTTCTTGCAGACATTGATTTCTGAGGCTGCTTCACGCTGAGTGGGGAATTTGGGGGATGGGACATTCCCTGCATGAGACTTTTCGCCTGATTTCCTGTGTCAAGGCTGGGGAGGTTGGGAGGTGATGCTTCGGTCACCCTGTACAGTAAATTTTGGGAGCGTGGCACAGGCAGGAAGCCCTAAACCCTGCAAAGCCGAAAGTGTTTGCACATCCTTTGGGGCTCGGAGGATGCGGAGCTGCTCTCCCCTTGTCAGGGTGGTTCTGCACATGGGGAGGGAACAGGGACACGGCCAGCAGATCTCTCCACAGTCCCCAGCGTGCGCCCACGCAAAGAGCCCGGGAGGTTTGGGGTGCCAGGGAGAGGGTGCCGCCACAGCCCATCGCAAGGGCCCGTCTTCCCTGCAGGGCCCACAGGTGCCCATGGGTGTTTGCTGAAAGAGCCCGGGAGGTTTGGGTTGCCAGGGAGAGGGTGCCGCCACAGCCCATCGCAAGGGCCCGTCTTCCCTGCAGGGCCCACAGGTGCCCATGGGTGTTTGCTGCCGGGTATGTGTCTCGGTTTGTGCGTGCGGTGCCACCGCTGCGGTGTCACCTCAGCGTCATGTCCAGGAGTGGCCAGCCTAAACCAGGCGTTGCAAGGGGACAGGATGCTCCATGCTCACAGAGTTCACCAGGGGCAGGCAGTGCCCTGCCTCAGTTTCCCTGCCAGCCACTGGGCAAGAGTGATACCTCTTCCTTGCACAGCTGTGCTCTGGAGGAGCAGGCAGTGCGGTGAGACGGGCAAGAGGCTTTTACCCATTGTGAGAAAAAGCAGTGAAACAGACCTTCCCTGGGGCAGCAGCACGGTGGCAGGGGTCTGTCCTTCCCCACCGTGACTCCTGCCCATCAGGCACTGCCGATGCCTGGGGCTCACCCGTCCCGCAGTGCACAGTAGCTGCTCAGCATCTGCACTGGCTGAGACTGGCACCAGCCACCAACTCCTGGCTGGCTCTGGCCGACATCCCTGCTGGTAACCCCAGAGCTGCCTTCACCCTCAGAGCTTGCTCTGGGGTGTCCCCGTTGCTGCCTGTCCTTGACAGCGTGTCTGAGATGCAGAGCAGGGAAGTAGCGATGCAGCGTGGGGAGCACGGGGATGAACCATCTGGTTTTTGACCTGGAGAGCTCTTGACACTGGATCCGCCCTCCCCGATGCTCGTCGGGTTGTCCTATATCCCGGCTGCTCAGCTGACGCCCCGGGCATCTCTCTGGTTTACTCCTGCCAAGGCGCTGGCTGAGCTGTCCGGGTGACTGCTGCGGCTTTTGTGGAGCCGACGGGTTGTTTCTGTGCCCGGGATTTGGTGATCGCGCCTGGGTGGCTGGGATGGACCCTGCAGCGGTACTTATAGAGCCACCATGGCGCCTCTGCAGGCAGCACCTGGATCAGGTGCTTTGGGCATCCTCCTGGTCCAGGAAGGGTTTGCTGAGCAGCTGGAAATGTCCGCAGAGCTTTCCAGCCTGTCCCTGGGCACTGGGGCATCTCCATCCCTGGAGATCCGATAGGCAAAGCCCTGCTGCCTCAGTCTCATGGGGTGTTTGGGGCTGGACCAAGACCCCGAGCTCCTTTCCACCAGCCCTGTGGGACACTACAAAATCGTTCACCACTCTTGGACTGCGCTGGCCCTACTTGGTGCATGGAAAAAAGTGTTGGCAGAGGAGAGGAGAGCAGTTGCTCCTGGGGCAGTCCTCACCCCACGGGGCTGTCGGGGCTCTGCTGACCACACGAAGGAGCTGCTGGAGAGCAGACAGCTGTCCTGGGGATGGTGCTGCTGTCAGGAAACAACTCTAGATTTGCTAACGTAGCCCCGACACTGTGCGTCTCTCACTCCCGGATGGGGCAGGGTGAGCACCGGCCTGGGGCAGTGGGGTGCTGCCAGCGAGAGAGGTCTCGGGTATGTCCATGGCTCTCCTGCTCGCTGCTGGTCCCCAGCCTGGAGCTGCCTGTTCTGCTCATCCCTCCTGGCTTTGCCCCTTTTTGTTGCCCAGGGCATTGGGATGTCGGCCTTGGCTGCCTGACTTCACGCTTGAGCGTCCCCCGGACTCGCCTGGCCACAGCTCTGGCTGTGTTTGCTTTTGGTGTATTTAAAAATTCGGCATCTTCTCTCTTTCATGTTTGCTGGCAGTCGATTTTTCATTGATACATCCTTTCTCAACTGCCTGCATCATCTGAGAACTGCTAATTTACTGCTGCCAACTTCCCCCGGTTTTAATTTATACAGTATGTTTATTTTTACTGCAATTTTTTTTCTTTTATTCAAAGCCAAGATAATTTTTAGCTAAAGACGCCTTCTTTTACGATCGCAGATTTATGAGGTTTTGGCAAGGCCGTTTTAATCCGGCTATAATTACTCTTCATTGGCTTTGTTTACATTTCCCCACTAATCAATTTTTGCTAATAATCCCTTTCAAGTTTTGGAAATTGCCCCTTTTCCACCTCTGGGTGTGTTTCTTTTTGGTGGATGCAAAAATTGCTTCCCACGTACGTGTAACCAGCTGATGTTGGCTCTACCTGTGCAGCTGCTTCTCCGCAGTCCGTGGATGTGCTGAGGGTTGCTTTGCCATCACCCACAGCGGTTGTACTGGTTCTGTGAGGGAACTGAGTCTCCACAGGTACTGGGGGCTCCAGGCCCCTGTCCCCGTGGCAGCCTGGACCCCAGCATGTGCTCCTCCAGCCCCATGGGCAGCAGAGAAGCTGCCACCTTCTCCACGGTGGTCTGTAGACCTGTAGATATGTCCTGGCCTGGATGTTCTCCTCTCCCGTGCTGGCCCGCGATCCCCAGCTACTCGATGCAGCCCTGTGGGTGATACAAGTTGCACCCGAGATTTCAGCCCTGGAGGGGCTTCTCTCTCCACAGCCCATCTCCTGCCTGCTTTGGGGATGCTCTGTCCCGCTGGAGGGCAGCTGGCCAACTCCTGCTTGATGGGCAGCACTGGGATGGATGGAGCCCATCCCTCTCCTGGGCAGGACCTCGGGTGAGCAGGAGCCTTGTGGCATCCCCCGGCGGAGCATCCTCCTGGTTCAACCTGCTGCCTGCGGAGGTTGTATTCGTGTGTAATGAATTATCCGGGCGTGAAAGAGGAAGCCCTCTCCGTGGTGAGGTATTGAAGAGGGGGTTTTCCCAAGGAAGGAAACATTTGCAGCTTGCTAAAAATACCCACGGGCTGCAGCTGCCGGCTCCGCCGTGGCTTTATCTGCGGCGAGGAGCCCGCAGGGGATGCACAACTTGCGTTCCTGGCGTGGCTGCAAGCAAATCCCTGGAGATACCAAAGGGACGGTGGCGGAGGGATGTTCTGGCCTCGGGAGGGGCTAGAAGGAAGCCCCCAGCTCCTTGTAGGGATTTGGAGATTTCCTGCGACTGTCCCGGGGAGAGGCTTCCCATGGCCACGAGCCTGATCCGAAGCCCCCTGCTGTCACGGCCAGCCCGGAGCATGGGGCGTCCCTCCGCGGCTTGGCAAAAGCAACCCTGCGGTTCCTTCCAAGCTGTTCCTGCTTGGAGCTGTCAGCCAGCAGCGAATTTACAGCCTGTCAGTAAACACAGGGAAAAGCAGGAACGCTCAGCTGTCAGGTAGATGCATGGAGCCAGATGTGCACAGCGGAGGGATCCTCGCTCAGTCATGGGCTCCATGTTCTCAGCAGTGCCAGTGGTGGGGTGAGAAAGGGGGTCTGGGGCTCTGTGTGGAGGACAAGGAGCATCTGCAGGCACCAGCGTTTGGGTGCCCAGGTGCGTGCGGGCAGACAAGGGCTGCCTGATGCTCCCCGTCTGCTTGCTGGGGCTGGCTTAGCCTGGCTGCCTGTGCAGTAGTGCCAGCCTGTCCCTGCCCGTCCCTGTGCTGCCGTCACA
>NW_010403108.1:16674-16979 GCF_000710305.1 Buceros rhinoceros silvestris | reverse complement strand
GGGCTCAGGTCGGGGGTGACAGTGGCACAGCCCTCCAGCCTTGGGCATCCCTCTGCTCCGGGCAGCTCCTCGCGTGTCTTTGCGAAGACGTGGTCACAGAAGAAGTTAAGCAGAGGCTGGTCCTGGTCTTTAATTCTCCTTGGCTTGACCCTGGTCCTGCCTCCCCTCACTCCCGCCGTGCTGGTGGCTCTCTGTGGCCCTGCCTTTACGAGCCAGGCACGGGGCTGCGCTTCGCAGCGGCGTGTCGCTGCCTGGCAGTGGGGCTTTTGCGGAGCCTTGGCTGTGCTTGGAGATAATATCTTTCC
>NW_010403108.1:14074-16502 GCF_000710305.1 Buceros rhinoceros silvestris | reverse complement strand
TGGGGGGGAGGGGGGGGATCACCATCTGTGTTTTCCAATAAAAGCAAATTAAAATTGAAGCCCATTAAGGGCAGCTCAATTGGGATGCCGAGCAGGGCTCCAGAGCCTGCTGGGAACAAGTTGCTCGCAGCCCGTGCCACCATGGAGGGTGACAAAACCTCATTTAGTGCCAGTGGAGCTGGGAGGTGGGACGGGCTCGCCTGCACACCATCCCTGCTCTGGGTGGGGGTGGCTGGTGGCACTGGCCCCGGAGGGGAAGAGAAGCAGAGCTGGCCAAAACCCCATGCCCTGGGCTCATGTTGCTCCTCCTGGTCCCCTCAACAATCCCTGCATCAGATGATGGGCAGAGGTTAGTGGGGAAGAGTGATGGATGTTGGGGAAGAGCCAAGCACGTGCTCCTTACCCGGTGATGCTCTGCAGCCTCTGGGCTTCCTGCTGCATCCCAAATCTCCTGAAGTCACCTCTGCCCCGTGCCATGGGATACAGAAAAAATGTGTCTGGGGATACAGGATGCTGTGTCTGGGATACAGGAGGGTGGGTCTGTGGTATTGAAGGGGACTTGGTGGTGTGGCCCTGCATCCTGAGCATCACACCTTGAACTAGCTGGCCCCTGGCCATGGGGGTGAGAGAAGGTTATTCTGTTGTAGAGCAGCTCTTTCCCCCAGTTGCAGCAGCCAGAAGCCATATGTGGCATCCGCTGCCGCACACCAATGGTAATGACTCCGTGTTTGGGCTCCAGCGGTGACAGCCATGTGTCCATGCGTGCTGCAGGGTCAGCCTTGTGCAGTGGCAGTGCCGTGGTGACAGCTGGACCACAACAGCGTGTGAAGGAGGCTGGAGTATCTGCAGAAGAAGCTCATGGGCATGGGGTCTCCAAAGTCCCAGAGCACCTCTGGAGGAAGAGGGACCTGGAGGCTGCTGGGTGGGACAGGGCCCTGCTCTGTATTCCTGGGAGGTGGCTCGGTGGGGAGTTTTGTCTTTGCTGGGCCTGCCCTGAGAGAGTGGACAAGGCTGGATGCAGGTGAGGTCAATACTTGCTTAACCCTGGGATTCCCTCCAGCAAGGTGTCTCGGCAGAGGATTGGGTCGGTGCCACTGCGGGGACCGAGTCATTAGCACTGAGATGCAGGTGAGGTCAATACTTGCTTAACCCTGGGATTCCCTCCAGCAAGGTGTCTCGGCAGAGGATTGGGTCGGTGCCACTGCGGGGACCGAGTCGTTAGCACTGACAGTAGCAGTGGCTGTTAAACGTCTGCATCTGTGTCTTCTCTGTGTGGCTACCGCATTCCCGGCAGCAGCAGGAGGGCCCCTGCTCGCTGGCATTTAGCATCTGCATTGTCTCTTCCCGGCAGCCTGCCCTTGGCTGAACTCAGACCACCTACAAGTCACGGCTCCTTTGGGGACGGATGCTGCCAGCAAAGACCGAGGGTCCCTGGTGCTGCTGGAGCAGCTTTCTAGGGTCTCTGGTGGGGTTATCGTGTTTCTGCTGACCTCTGGAGCAGACGGTGTCAGGAAGCTGGGGCCAGAGAGGATGAATCTGCAGCAAGGAATGAGGGCGATGTGATAGCTGGATGGAGCGTGGTCCTCCAGCCTAACCTGCTTCTTCAGCAGAGGTCCCAGGCTGAAAGGTCACAAAATCGGAATTCCCAGCCCCTCTCAGCTGAGAGCCAGAGCCCTCCTGCCTGGGCAGGTGAGAGGGGCAATCCTTAGCACTTGTCTGCCTGGCAGTGATGGTGCCTGGATGGGCTGATGGTCAGCTGGGTGCTCAGAAAGCAGGAGACGTGCTTGGATGACTTGCAGGACCCACGGGGCTGTTGAGTTGGGCTTCCCCCTTGTTTTGGAGCTTTCCAGCAGTGGAGTAGCCAGCACCGTGCCAGGCATCGCCTGTGACAGCCAGCGGCTTCGAAGGAGGGAGCAGAGGGGCTGGGGAGAAAAGGCATGAGGCTGCTCCTGCCGAAGTGCTGGCTTCGGGTTGTGGCCGTGCTCGGCCCCAGCTCCTGGCTCACCCATGTGCATACGCCTAATGGGCAGGCGCAGCTGGGCTCTGAGCCTGGCTTTCCTTGTTTCCCAGTCTAGCAAGGGCTGGGAGCCAAGGGCTTCACTGGTCCCTCTTTCTGCAGAGCAGCATCAGCCCTGGGTTTGGTCTCCCGAGGTCAGGACCAGTGATGCGTGTGGTCAGAGAAAGTGTGGGGGATCAGGGGAAGGGAGGGATCTGGGAGGGAATGGGGAAAGCAGAGCCCAGCTCATGGCAGCTGCCCCGGCAAGATGCGGAAAAACACAGGGGGAGCTTCCAGGGGGGCTGCTGGACTGCTGTGCTAAGGGCGGGGCAACATGGGGACATCCCTTTGTTTGACACCGGTCCCATCTCTGAGTGTCCCAAGCAGCTGAGCGTCACCCAGCAGGTGAAGGTGTCCCAGTGAGTACTGCTG
>NW_010403108.1:13366-13859 GCF_000710305.1 Buceros rhinoceros silvestris | reverse complement strand
AAGGCTCCATGGCTCCCCAAAAGTGGTGACATCTTTCTCTTGCCAGCACCGTGTAGTATCTCTGGGTCAGGCCTCCCCGCTCCTTACCTTGGTGGCTCCCGGGACTATCAGCCTGGGGTCTGGCTGGCACGTCAGAGACATTCTTGATGATGGAGATGCTGGACATCACCCTTATTCTTAGGTCTCTGAGTCTGGACCTAATTTTTCAGGGAAGGGTGTTGAGTGACCAGGTACCTGTCTGCTGAATCCATAGCAGCAGCACCACCAGTATGACCCAGTGGGGCTGCCCTTGGGGTGGCCCTGGGGGCTCTGGGCGTGGGCGGATTGCCTGCGGTCCCCATCCCAGCTCAGTCCGCTGCCTCTTCTTGCTCCCAATCAATCACTCTCCCTCTTGGAGTTTAAGTGGATCCCTGAGTGAAGTATCCAAAATATCCTGTAGCCGCCGGCTCACAATGCAGTGCGCTGTTCCCGCGCCAGCGGCTCCCGCGGGGGG
>NW_010403108.1:786-13264 GCF_000710305.1 Buceros rhinoceros silvestris | reverse complement strand
GGCCGGGGGGGGAGATTGGGTTTCAGCCTGTTCCGCTGGCCACCAGCCAGGCAAAGCAAAGCTCGGGGCTGCGGAGAAGGGCCACTGGGTTTGCTCAGCCCCTCTCAGCTCTCGCTGGCAAAAATATTATAATAAGGCTCCAGTAAAGCACGGGAGGCAGAGAGGGGCCTTTCAACTTACGGAAGGGTAAACAGATCTGCGGTGAGGGCTCCTCGGGGCGGGGGACAGACGGGTTTCTCATTAGCCACCCCCCCTCCCCACACGGGGATGCGGTGGCTGTGCCTGACACCAGGCTGGAAACACACTTTCAGGAGTACATGTGCCTGTGTGGGGGAGCTTATCCCAAGCTGTGGTGTCACCGATGCGGATCCCAGTCATGCTCCTCCTGGATGGCTTCCAGCACTGAGCCGGCTCAGCAGCATCCCTCCAGCCTGGACTGGTCGGATGAGGTGGTCATGTCTGGAGATGGTGATGAGGCATGGTCAGGGCTGGGACTGGCGTGCCTTGGGATGACTTTGATCCCAGCCCATCAGAGGGGTCTGGGCAACTTCTTGCCTGCTTTTCACATCCAGCACTGGCCACAGCTGGATGTGATCCTGGGTCAGCCTAGAAGCTCACTCCCTGCCTTAATATTGCACCAGGATTAAAATACTGGCAAGGTGCCTACCCCGAGGGAGGAGCTGGTGTGAGAAGGGAAAGGGGAGAGGAAAAAGTTGTGGGTGGAAGAATGAGGGTGGAGGCTCCAGCTATCTGTGGGGCTATTTATTTGTCCAGCTGTTTCCTTATCTGGATGAGTTTGGAGCCTGTGGATGTGAAGGATTTGCCAGGATTTCTGAGAAACCCGGGGCCAGATGCTCTGAATTGGTCTAAATTGGCAGAACTCCATGGAAGTTATTTTTCCGGACACACAGAAGTGTGTCTGCAACGTGCACAGCTCCTCTGTTAATCCCTTGCCCCTCCAGCCTCTCTGCCACCATCCCTTGATCCTGCGACTCTCCATCCCGAGTCCACCACACTGGTGTTCCCAGTCACTGCGAGCAACCAGCGTGATCCTCGTCTTGTCCTCCCCTCCCGGACCCGCCCACCAGGGTCAGTCCTGACCTGGTCAGATGGGAAAAGCTGGTGCAGCTGAGACCCCTGCGCTGATCTCACTTGTGGTTGAGCAGCAAGAAGACCACGCGGAAGCGTCGGAGCCCTGCACCTAGCCCATCGGCACAGCAGATTGTTGATGACAGTGTCTTAGCGTAGTTTTTGAGCATCTGGAGGTGGCGGTGTGGTGGTGATGACGCATCTTGAGATGTAAAGTGCTCGCGCTGGAGCCCTCGCAGTGGCGGCGACCGGCCCCAGTGCTGGCAGAAAGTTGATTATTGAAAGCGTCTTCAAAGTGAAAAGGACAGGCACTTATCTCCTCTCCGTCCCGCGGGGAGCAGCGCGGTTTCTGGTGGGAAGCGGGCCAGGGTTGCGTCTGCTGCTTTCGAGCAGCTGCAGGTTTATTTATAATGCTGTGGGTAGCATGTGAATCCGCAGATAAACACGTGGGAGGGAAGAGCACAAACAACAATATTGAGAAAACGCTGCTCCGGAGAGAGCGTTTCACTGAGCTGCAGCTATCGTCTGCCGCCAGAGATGGGCCAGGGGCCAGACGCCCGCCCCTGCCACTCCCACACGGTTTGGCTCCATGTCATCCCTGTCATTGCCGGGGATTGCTCTGTCCTGGGTGTCAGGGGGTCTCTATGGGGCTGCTGAGGTCCCAGCCCCTCACCCTGTTATTGAGCGCTGCCAAACTGGCAGGGTGGCACTGTGAAAGCGTTGGCTGTGACAGCGAGCGAAAGCTGCTGAGTTTGCTCGTTGAAGCAGGCACCATCTCCTCTCTGTGGTTGGCAGCACACTAACAATTGGGCTTGGGGTTGCCCATCCAGAAAAGGGTCTGTCTTTCTGGTCCCCAGGACAGGAGTTGGTCCTTTTGGATACCTGGAGCAGGGTATGAGTATGGGGCAGCACACGGGTAGGATCAGGAGACCTGCTGGCTATGATGTGGCCATGGCAGCCCACCGTGGATCACCAGGGGCCCTGGCAGTGCAGGGTGAATGGTTGGACTTGATAATTTTGAAGATTTCTTCCAACCAGATGGTTCTGTGATTCTACCATGGGCACAGGAGAGACTGAGGGCAGCCCCACCGGGCCTACTGTGGGTGGAGGAGCTGCCTCTGGAGGACGGTGGGTTCCCGTTCTCGGGGCTCATCCTGCCCCATGTGGGACTTGTGCTTGCTGGAGAGCTCTGTACACCTGATGTCTTGGTGCCTGGAGTCACCCACCCACTCAGAGATCCCCCTGTGGTCTCAGAGAGCCCATCCATTCCCGCCATGAGTATCTCCTCGGTTGTCATACTTTGATGGCCAAAAGGAACCAAGGCAACCTCCTGCCCAGGGTATGCTCCAGCAACACGTGCTTCTCCAGCTCCCAGATCACCTGGGATGGGGAAGGATGCCAGCAGTGCAAGATCTAGTCTCTTGGCAGTTACTCTCAGGGGCGATTACCTTCCCTGGGGAAATCGAGTCTTGTTTTCCTCGTGTCTTACTGGACAAAGCTCTAGCTGCCATTTCCCTCACAGACTAAGGAGCTCTGTCTGCCCCTACTTTCTCCTGGTGCAGATCCTTGCAGACCACAATCGATCATCTTGCAAACTCCTCTTTGATGAGCTTCCGCAGCCCCCCTGTGGCACTAGAACTCATCCGGCTGAAGGAGGGATAGACCCCAGGGGAGTCTCAGCCTTTGTCTTCCATGGCCAAGGTGCGTGGCAAGACCTTGTCTCGCTTTAATAAACCTTCCCGGTTTATTGGTTGCTGGTTCACATGCCCTACCAGCACTTTCAGGATGGGATGTCAGAGCAGGACTTGGCTGCATCTTCATGGGGCCTTCCTCCCACCACTGCCTCTTGCTGTGGAGATCTGAGCAGGTCTGAGCTTGGGAGAGAGGCAGAGAGAAGCACCAGCAGATGAGGGATCTGTTGATTCATTGGACATCACTCCTAGTTTTGTTTGATGGAAACATTCGTTAATGCACGTCTTTTGTCTGGAAAGAAGAAACTTCTCAGGGATGAGACCTGGAGGACCATGTGGCCTCCTTGACCCGGATGGAAGGTGAGGGGTGCTCCTGGCTGCATATACAGGCAAGATAACTCTGCCGCCAGTGGTTATTTGGGCAATAAGATGTTTGAAGTCAGCCACCAGTGGAGGGTCGAGCAAACCCACTACCACCACTGAAACCCACCCTGGCTTCACATCCGCTTCTGCAGTCCGTGGGACTGACCAGGTTCCCTCTGATTTTTGGGCACCAGATTCTCACAATTTTCTGTAACTCAGGCAAGTCCCGCTAAGTGCCCACATGCCAACCCATCTCCAGATGGACCTTAACCAGGGCAGAAGTTTGGCAGAAAAGCTGTGGCAGATTCTCACAATTTTCTGTAACTCAGGCAAGTCCCGCTAAGTGCCCACATGCCAACCCATCTCCAGATGGACCTTAACCAGGGCAGAAGTTTGGCAGAAGAGCTGTGGGGAAAGGGGCACCTTGAGGTGTGCAATGGGGACCTCGGTCCTGGGGTCCACCCTACACAACAAAGAGGGTTGATGAACAGGACCATCAGAGAAAGGAACTTGTTTTAAAGTCAAAGAATAAGGAAGCTCAGGCAGTTCAGTTATCTTGGAGATGATTCATCTGCCACCCTGAAGCACCACAAGAAGGAAGAGAGGTTTGGGGTAGCAGAGTGTACGAGTAACAGGAAGAGGGGCAGCTGGCAGCCAAACAGAGACCCAATCGAATGGAGGAGCTTTTTTATGAGAAGATAATTGACCACTGGAGAAACCTGCTCCAAACCTGCAGGTTTCTTTCTCTCCTTGCCTCGTGTCAAAAGATGATGTCCCGTGGTGGACACATCGCTCCGAGGAGATCTGCAGTCCTTCAGCTGAGGATGAGGGGCAGTGGTGGGGCCATGGGCAGCAGAGCTTTCACCGAGCTTTCAGTAAATAAAAGGCTTTTAAAAATGCAAAAATGCGTCGAATTATTATTTTTATTTGGGGAGTTATTTATACTGGTTTAGAGCATCTTCTTTCGCGCTGTAGTCGCTGCTATTAATATACTTCCCGTACTGTCATTGGTCATTAAGATGAAGTAACAAATTTAAGGTTTTTTTAAAGGAACGCAGCTTCTCGCCAGCACTGGGTGAAAAATGTTGTTTTCCTTTCAGATCAAAGTGCCACTGGTGTTTTAATGGGAAAGCCAGACCCTCCGATAAAATAAACACTGTTATTGAACTATGTAAACAAACATTCCGTTTAAAAAGAGATTTCATAAACCCGAACGACAACATTTCGGGACTCGCTGTTCTCCAGAACTCTCCCTAGTGGGAAAATTGAAAAAAGAACTGTTTTTGCATTTTTACTCTTGGAATAAACCCAAATTTTGAAATCCTGGTTTCCTGTGAGCTAGAAACCGCTGGCTTTAACCAGGAGTAACGAACAACCCACGGTCTGGAAATGATCCGCTGCCAGGCGTGGGTGCAAGGAGCGGGGAGACGGGGAGTCCATGTGCGCTGTTGGTCGCTTCTGCATCCAGGCTCGTCTCTTAAACGATGGGTCTGCTCAAGGCTGAGCTTTTCTTCCTCCGTTTTTGTTCCACAGAGCGCAAGTGGAGAGGGTGGAGATGCTTTTGGGGGACTCAGGGCAGGATGCTTCATGTTCTGGTGGTGAGGAGCAGCAGCAGGACACAGTTGCGGGCAGTATCTCTCCGTCCCTCTTGTGGCTGTGGGAACTGGCACCGTCTGTCGGGTTGTAGGGTGGTGGCTGGAGATCACAGCTACACTGGTGGTGTGGTTGGTCACTCTCAGTGAGCTGATGCGGGGTGGGTGTACCTTGTGCACCAGAAGCTTTTTCCTGAGAGCTGCAGAGCCCTGAAGCTGAACCATTCGCCTGCCCTGCATCAACTGGGAGGGCGGGGAAAGGGAAGCTGGGAGCCAAACGTCTGTGTGTCAGCATGTGTGTGCAGTAGATGTTTCCCACCATCCCGAGAGCACGCGGGAGCAGTTCACGTTCTCCCTACAGAGCAGAGGGTTATGATTTCTTCTGTGGGCAGAAGAAATGGTCTCAGCCACAGAATCACTGGCCGTGTGGTGGCCTGTACAGTCTGTCCCACAAACGTCACCCTCTCCCCACGTCCAGCCTTGGTGCACCGACAGCTTTGGGAGTGATTTCTAAGCTCCAGTTCCTAAACAGCGGAATATTGTGCTATTTTCCTACACCGTCAGCATTGAGCACGGTGTGGAAAAAACCCTGTGTGGCAACGAGCTTGTGACCGTGGGCCTGGAGATGGGCAGCTATCTGGGCTGTGGCAGCCACCTATGGAAGTGTCTGTCCAGCCTCTTTCTGATGGGGCTGTTCCCGGGTTGGATGGGAAACACCTACCCTCATTAGGCCAAGTATTGGGGTGCCATAACTTTGTTTCTCCCCCTCAGAGCATCCCCTCTCATGCCATTGGTGTAGTTAGGCCAACCTACAGCGATTTGGGATGAAAAAATCTTCAGTGCTAGAAGCTTGACGAGCTGGAGAGAGGACAAGAAGGCTTTGCTGCCTGGCTGGCTCAGGGAGACTTCTCTGTGCTGCTCAGCAGTAGCATCACCTGACCTATTTCAACCCAAATTGTCTGGAACATGAGCTTTAGCGTTGGTTTAATTTTTTAGTAATTTTAAGTCCTAAAAGTGCTGTTCTTTCCCGTGCGCTTCCACATCACCAGGGAGTCTGCCTGCCATGCAAAGTGCTGAGAAAAATATATCTCGCTTTTGGGAAAGACACTGGAAGGTGATGGAGGAAACCTGCTCAGACTTGGCTCCTCCAGGCTGTGGTACCCCAGTACCGGATTTTGGGGAGGAAAGTTCGGCTGGGCGGGTGGGTGAAGAGCACTTGTCCCCATGCGTTGCTGGAGACAAGGGCACCAGGGAGCAAGAGGCAATGGATAGAGAAGCAGATGGGAGGAGGAACCGATATGTGACTCTTCCCCAGCTGAGAGCGGCCAGAGGGCTTGGCTCAGGCTGGGCTCGATGGCTGCGGTCCTGGGCTGCCTCCTCTCCCCTTTGCCAGCCTCAGGTCATTCACTGGACGGCCACTGACTCCTTGCTTCTCCCTCCTCCTGCAGAGACGCTGATGGACTCCACAACAGCAACGGCAGAGCTGGGTTGGACGGTGCATCCTCCATCCGGGGTAAGTGATCCTGGGGGTCTGGAGCCTGGTCTGGGGCATCCTGCTGCGCGTGAGTGAAGGTGGGTTGGCTCAACAGAGGGCAGCCACTGAAGCACAGTGCTTTGGCCACGTGGAAAGGTCTAGTGGGAGGAGCACAGAAGAGGATCACAGCTGAGGTTTCCAGTAGTTTTCTAGGAGGTGACACTTCCAAAAGCCACCCCAGTGCTGGAGGAGTGTACTTCTCTCCCTGCAGCATCAGGCCAAGGTGGTGGTGGAGGAATCCTATGCTCTGTAAAGCTGGCCTGCAGCCGCACAGGGAGGGGGAGAAACAAAATGCCAAGGCCACTGTCATTTGTCCCCAGTATCCCATTGCCTGTCAACTGTACAGTGAAGGATGAGGGCATTGCCTACAGCTGCCTACAGCAGCCATTTATCAAGCTCTGAAATGACTGTCCAGCATCCCCAGCATCTCATGACAAGACATTTGCTGGCCCAGCAGCAACTGTCTCTCTGCTTTACCCATCCCAAGAGCCCCGTGAGCCAGATCCCACCACCTGAACAAGCTCCTTTAAAGAAGAGCTGGGACAAACCAGTGCATCTCTGCTCCCTTCTGCTCATGACACAAAACCAGAGTGACCTCATCCACCTCCATGTTCCAGGGGCTTGTGCGGGGCGTTGAGGTGCTTCAGAGCATCCTGCTCAGCTCTGGCTGCGGTGGCCAGCTGCAGCATGGAGCCCCGGTGCCCAACACCCCCAGACCTGCTCCGTCATGCTTGCGTGGCCCAGTCCAGGCTGGCCAAAGCCTGGAGCTGCTTCCCATCCCCATGTGTGGAGGCGATGGCTCAGGGTCCATCCACCCTCTGTGAGGACTGGATGAAGATGTTTCGGTGGACCTCACTCCGAGGCTGACAGCAAGCCCCCTCCCCGAGCCAAGCTGGCAGAAGAAAAGAAACAGCCAAGAAAAGCGTCCATCAGGGAGATTAAACCCAGCTCCCGAGCAGCTCGGCCGCCCTGCTATGCTGGGATGCGGGCGCTGCTGACACCAGTTACCCATCACCATGATAAAGCCCTGTGCCCGCCTGTGAGTCCGGCCGCCTCGCCAGTGCCGGCCCGGCCGCCGAAGGGGGATGACGGGCGCACAATAGGTGGGAGCAGAGGTCAAGTCTTTTTCTCTCCTCGCCCAGCCTTTCTTGTTTGCGGTGTTTCCATATGTAAAGCACGCCTTGCTCCCGGCTCCCCAGCCCCGCGGTAATGAGGCCTGGGCCTGCTGGAAGCCATCTCCCCGTATTATTGTGCTGCTGCCTTCTTTTGAGCTCCCGGCATGTTAATTAGAGAGCGAGGAGAAAGGGAGAGGCTTCTAATTAAGCATCGAGGAAGCGCAGGGGCTGGTGCACGGGGGTGACTTTCTCTCCCAGCTGAGAAAAGGGAGCTTGGGAGCCCCCGCTCACTGCTGCAGCGATGCGGGAGGATGCTGCGGTTCCTGAGCCTGGCTCCTGCGGTGCTCCCAGGTTCCCCATCCCCATCAGGATGGAGATGCTCATCTGGAAAGTCCAGCCTCAGCATTGCTGGTGGGTTCTCTTCCCTTCGCCACTCCGGGCAGGTCCCTGGGGAGGACTTGGTGAGCATCGTGCACCGTGCATGTCACGGGTGTCAGTGCTCCGGTGCCTTCACGGCTTCTCCCAGTGCAGCCTCGTGCAGACAAGGCATGGGTGACTGGCACGGTTGGGTGCAGCCAGCATCACCTGGAAGCCAAAAGCTGCTGGTTGCTCCACCCATTTATTGCCTCTTTGGTGATTATTAGAGATGCAAAAGCCCAAACACCTGCTTCTTCCCTGGCTGTGGAGTATCCACACCACTCACAGGTGTCCCCATGCCCTGCCACCACCTCCTGTTCATCCCCAAGCTGTAGAGACTCTCCTTCCGCCACGTGCTGCTCCTGCCTGGCCAGGGCTGAGATCTTCAGGCTCAGCCTGGGGGCCATACAGGTGTGGGTGGGGATGGGGCAGTACTGGGTGTCCCTGTGTGGTGGTGGCTGACACGCTTGTTTCGGGTGGGTGTCAGGGGTGGTCCAGGCAAGGAAGAGCCACGTCAGAGGCAGGACAGGGCAGCAAATTGCCTCCCTGTGTCTTGTCCTTGATTCCTTCACCCAACTCCCAACTGGTGCCCTAAAAAACAGGGAGATCCTGCAGTTTTCCACTGCCACACCAGATTTATTTCTGGAAAATAAAGCAAATGCTCCCCCTGTGTGTTTTGCGAGGATGCTCCCCTCCTCCCACGGCGATGGCAGCAGATTTGCAGCCACTGCCAATCAGAAGTGGTTGGAACTGTTTGGGGATCTTCCCTGACAGCCTTCTGTTGGGCTGTTAGCCTTGATGTGCAAGGAACAATCTGTCTCCCATCTCACGAGCCTCCCTCTGCAGTCCTGGATGCCCTTGAAGGCTGTTTGCAGGCCGAGGAGCTGCGGGTGCTCTGCTCCTGCTGGGTTTTCCCTGCGGACCTGCGTCCCAGCACTGGTGCTGGGTCCAGGCTGTGCTGCCACCTTGCCCTGGGTGTCATGATCCTGCATCCAGGGCAGGGTTGTGCTCAGGGTTTCACATCCGTGGGAAACAGTTCAGCTTCCACTTGAGCAGGTTTATGAACAAGCTCACAAGAAGCTGTTCCAGCTGGCCAGGACTGTGTCACACGCTCGCTGGACCCTGGTCCCTACTGCCAGCATCACGAGGGTGCTACGCATGGGGAGCGGGCAGCACAGGGAGATGCTCTGCCCTTCAGAAAGCTCCGGGCTAGGGATGTTGCTCTGGTAAGCCAAGTGAAAGGTTCTCCTCCCACGAAGACCCTTTCCCATCTGTGCTCACCACGGAGCGGTGCCAGGTTACAAGCTCTGCCCTTGCCCGGTGCATCACCCTCCCTGAAGTCTCCCCATCCGACAAAGGATGGAGACCACCACAAGCACTGCAGGATTTGGAAAAAGCAGCCTGGGAAAAGGGCAAGGAACGGGACAGGTCCAGGAGGTGTCACAGCAACTTTGAGCTCTGTGGAGAATCCTCCAGAGCTGGCAGTCAGCCATTGGTCAGCTGGGGGGTTCTCGGCTGAGCTTCCCATTGGGAGGCTACTAGCCCCTTGCACCGCCGGCTGCCCACCCCTCACAGCAGTGCTCAGGCTGGAGCCGGCAGAGGTTTTACAGCCGCTCCTGAGAAAGCAGGTCCTGTCTGCCACGTCTGTAAGCGTAGCGGCACTGATGGGAATACATCTGCTAAAGGCATCGTGTTACTTTGCCGGGAGGCTCCACCGTACAGCACAGTGCACCCCACGGGGCAGCAGCACCCACTAAAGACATCGCTGCCTGCAGAGGTGGGGCTTGGCCCTGCCACCCAGCAGAGATGCTTTACCTTAAATCTGGGCATGGAGCAGGGTGCTGCTGGCAGCGAGGTGGCCCTGAGCTCTGCTGAGGGCTTGGGCCACCTTGTTTCCACGGCGCGGAGCCTGCCTGGCATGCAGGGTGGGTCAAACCCTGCTGGTGCAGGACAGAGGTGCGGAGGCGTGGAGTGCTTGCAGGGTGTGCTGGAGCTGTGCTGGGGCGAGGTGCTGGGCACCGATGCGGCTGTCTGTGTGAAGGGGTGGGCATGGCGTGGGGCAGGGCAGCTCGTGCTGGCAGAAGCTGGCTGCTTGGCATGCAGTGGGGTTGGGAAAAGGTGAGGTGGGTGGGGAACATCAGTTTGGTGGCAGCCCCTTGATGTTCTTGTGTCCTGTCCGCAGTGGGAAGAGGTGAGCGGGTATGACGAGAACATGAACACAATTCGTACCTACCAGGTGTGCAACGTCTTTGAGTCCAGCCAAAACAACTGGCTCCGGACCAAGTACATCCGGAGGAGAGGAGCTCACCGCATCCACGTGGAGATGAAATTTTCTGTCAGGGACTGCAGCAGCATCCCTAATGTCCCAGGCTCCTGTAAGGAGACTTTTAACCTCTACTATTTCGAGTCGGACTTTGACTCGGCCACCAAGACTTTTCCTAATTGGATGGAGAATCCTTGGATGAAGGTGGACACGATTGCTGCCGACGAGAGCTTCTCGCAGGTGGACCTAGGTGGGCGGGTGATGAAGATTAACACCGAGGTGCGCAGTTTTGGGCCAGTCTCCAAGAATGGCTTCTACCTGGCCTTCCAGGACTATGGAGGCTGCATGTCCTTGATTGCTGTCCGCGTCTTCTACCGCAAGTGTCCCCGCGTGATCCAGAATGGGGCCGTCTTCCAAGAAACCCTCTCAGGAGCTGAGAGCACCTCGCTGGTGGCAGCCCGGGGAACATGCATCACCAATGCTGAGGAGGTGGATGTGCCCATCAAGCTGTACTGCAATGGTGATGGCGAGTGGCTGGTGCCCATTGGCCGCTGCATGTGCCGGGCGGGCTACGAGTCGGTGGAAAACGGGACCATCTGCAGAGGTAACCACTTGCCTTCGGTCTCACTCCATCCGCTCGTCTCGCTGCCAATGGGCTATGCTGCTGGTGGCAGTTGGGATTTGCAGCTGGGATCAGCACAAACTGCCTGGGAGTGACCTCCTTGGGTAGGGGCGGGAGAGGAGCATGTGAGGACATGGGAGAGGAGCGTGTGTGTGGATGCTGACTCCTTCCCCAGCATCCTGATTCCCATCCCGGGCTCATACACCCTTTGTAGAGCTCCGGGTCCTCAGGGCCACCGGGTCATACGTGTTGCTCATGCCCTCTGTACCCTCCAGGATTTGGAGGGACATACATGACTGTAGCCATGGTGTGTGCCACTGAGCTGAAGTCACCTCCCAAAATACTGGGGCTGGTTTCACTTTGGTTTGAGCTCTGTACCGTGGCATGGGCTGAAATATTTCTGGGGTGAGCGGAGCAGGAGTGCAGGCACCCAAAGGTGATGCAGTGGGAGGGGGCAGGTTGTCTGCAGCATTTTCCTGGTGAGGGGCAAATGGCCCAGAGAGGGACATGGTCACGGGCTGTTCATCAGGGCAAGGATCCCCTCTCCAGCCTGGGCACCTCCAAGCTGGGCACCCTGAGCTCCCTCAGCAGCTGGAGGTCTCCTGCCATGTAGATGTTCTCCTGCCCCTGTAGATGTTCAAAGCAGACTCCAGGAGTGCCAGCTCAGCTCAGCTGAGCACCACAGAGCCAGCATGGTCTTGAGCAAGTGAGAGGCTCTGCACCATCCTTCCTGAAAGCATTGAGAAAAGAGCTGCTGGGGTTCAGGAGAGAGATGGGGACCCGAGAGCTGCATGTTTAATGGGCACCTGTGGCTGTACCATGCACAGAGCAAGCCATGGTGCTTGGCAAACAGGCTCTTCCCTCCTTGTCCTGGCTGAACATCAAAACCCCATTTCAGTTTCGATAGCATCGGCACACTGCGAGCAGAACTGAGGTTTCTCTGAGATCAATTATAGATACGTCGGTGGGCACTGCAGAGCGTGAGGAAGGAACTGCGTCTCCTCGCTCCTTGCTGCGGGAAGGGGTGGCTGGGTAGCACCAAGCAAGCATGGCGATGGGGAGATGGATGCACTGGAGAGGGGGACAGAGCCTGGCCATGCTGAGTTAGAACTGCGAGTTGGACGGTCCCCTTGGAGAGGTCATCGTGTTGCCTTCTGGTGGTTGGGCTGCTCACATGTCAAGCTGCAGGTCCTGACGTGCTACGGGTGTCAGTTAATACCGAGTTTTGAGCTACTCCTCACTGCGCCAATGACTGTCTCTTCCCACCTAACTAGGGGTGTTCAAGTGTCCTCCAGCTGTGGCAGGGACAGTGCTGGGGACGGGGACAGTGGGGACGTGCTGCTGCAGGCAGCGTGGAGAGGGAGCCTGGCTAATCCCAGCCTTGAAGGGAAGACTCGTGTTTTACGACGCCCAAGTGAAGCATTCGTAGCAACGCCAGAAAGCCGAAATGATTGATGTCAGCTTTTCCATCTCAGCATTTTTGTATTTCCCAAGCAGACCCAGCCCTGCGCAGCGCTTTGCTCTGGTGCAGCTCCGGTTTCTTGGGGCTCCCCCGTCCTGCTGCCAGCCCAGCCAAGCGATGGTCCCCTCGCACACCCCAGGACTCCCAGACTCCCTGTTCCTGCAGCCTGGCCTGGCGGGGCCGTGCGGGGAGGCAGAGCAGGCAGGAGCTGGGGGCCAAGGTGGAGGGAGCGAGCAGGAGGGAGAGACCAGGTCTCCTCTTTGTCTGCGCAGCAGCAGGATTTTGGGAGGTCCAGTACCTCGGCAGCTGTTTCTCCAGCCGGGGCTGGCG
>NW_010403108.1:0-523 GCF_000710305.1 Buceros rhinoceros silvestris | reverse complement strand
GGGAGGTCGATTCCCTCGCCAGCTGTTTCCCCAGCCGGTGCTGGCGTACGCCCGGCCCCACGCTCCCTGCCGTCATTAATCACATGGTGGCCGGCAGCCCGCCGTCTCTGTGGGGCAGCTGGCTCCGGGGCTGCCTTCCCCTTCCCCTTCCTTTTCCCCTTCCCCTTCCCGTGTGGGGCTGCGTGATCAGGGCTGGATAGGACCAGGCTGGGACACACCCTCCAATTTACCCCAGCAGCCCCCAGAAGAAGAGTGGGAACTTGGGGGAGAGCTAGCCACGGGGTTGTCAGGACAACCATAGAATCCCCATCCTCTCCCAGCGGCCCCAGTAAGCTCTGCAGAGGACTGGGGAAGGGGCTGGTCACCCTTTCTCAGTCAAGCAGAGAAAGGGCTCTTCTCTCCAGCTCGACTCGGGAAGGACCTGCGGGATGCAGCCCTGCGTCCCTGCCCACCTCCTGTCGTGTCCCTACCCCAGGTCCCCACAGAGGCAGCGTACGCCGCCAGGTTTGGGGGACTCGCTCGT
>NW_010403107.1:40319-55521 GCF_000710305.1 Buceros rhinoceros silvestris | reverse complement strand
ACATTATATTTATATTGAAAGATAGATAGATAATATTAATATATATAAATAACATGTAACCTAATAGCAAAAAAAGGCTGAAAATGGGCACTGCTTGTTATCAACAGCATAGGCTTCCGCCGGGGAGTAGATGGTATGGGGACAGCCCTGGAAGAGGACATCAGTCGTGTTTTATTGTGCAGGCACCACCCATGGATGTTGCAGGGAAAAGAGGAATTGTGCTGGAAGAGGGCAATGATTTGCCAATTAAAAGCAGCCAATTAGGGAGAGAAGTTGCAGAGCCCTGTGAGGAGCTGCTGAGTGAGGACACCAAACGAGCAGCAGCTTGGGATGGCAAACTGGCCCGAGGAAAGACACAGTGGTTGGTTAATTACATGAGAAGAGCTGGAGACCAGAGGGAAGGCTCTAGAAGCTGCATTTTCCCTTTTTTTCCCCCTTTAATTTAGCCCTAAGCCCACACAGTATCCAGGCAACTCAGCATCACAAATGGATTTTATCCTTACACTACCCTGTGGAGCAGGGAGATGGCCAAACGCCTGGGGAGCCAAACGAAGAGCAGAGCAAGTGATTTATTTGCCTGGGGTCACAGGGACTGTCTAACCCAGATGATGTGAGCCCTAATTCAATGTCTTCACCACAAAGGCATGCTTCCCCCAATGGAGGGAGGCTGGTCAGCAACCTGCTGGTATTTATTTGAGAATAAAAGTTTGAGGATAAGAAAAACACTAATAGAGGAGAGAGAAATTTCACATATGTGCAAAAAGAAAAAAATCACATTGTTATTATAGAAGATTTCCACTGGAAAAAACTCCATTATTATATATGTCCACACAGGGACAAAGCTCAGTGTGTAGCACTGTTGGCTCAGCTCATGAAACGGGACAGAGAGATGGGTCCTGAAGAGAGGTGAGACATTGGTCCTGCAGCCATCTGTGGAGTTTTTCCACAGGCTGCATGAAAAGGACTTCTGTGCCCTTCCTGACCTGGAAGCCACCGGTTTCCCAGCTGTGCTTCTCATCATCTGAACAGCTTGGTGAGGGTGATGAGTTTTCACCAACACAGCAGCTCTCCCTTGTGGTTTGTAGGCGAGCTGCTAAATACCGATACAAGATCAACCACTCCTGGATGATCTCCTAGTTGCTTGGATCCAGTATGGTCTTTGTTGCTTCAGCAAAAGGCTTTCATGCTTAGAAGATCTATTATGAAAGTCCACCTGAAAAAGCAGAGTATGGGAGATGCATCATCTATGCAAGAGTCAGAATTCATCATCTTCCACTACTCATCATCCACGTTTCTCTGTAAATAAGAGCTTTTAATTTTCCTCTTCCACCAGTCTTTTACATCACCCTGTGAATTGTAAGCTGGATGGCAACCCTGGAAATTTAATAAACACCAGGACACTAACCATGTCATACCCATGACTCACAGCTAGTTTGTGTTGGGTTCCTCATAGGATGTTCCACAGTTTTGCTCTGCCTAGGAGGCTTCGTAATGGTTTCCACCAGCCATCCTTAGGGACCATTAGAATATAACAGAAAGTGCATTGGATTAAATATGAGAAAATATTATTTTTGATCAGTCCCATCTCTCAAAAAACCCTGTGATGTGCAGGTAGGAGAAGCCCCATGGCTGGCCCCATGTCAGGTCAGGTTGACCCTTGTGTCTCTGAGCAAGCTGCTCTGGTTGCAGATGTCCCTGCTCCCTGCAGGGGGGTTGGACTGGATGACCCTGAAAGGTCCCTTCCCATTCAAACCATTCTGTGATTCTACGTTCACCAGGAGAGCTGCTGCCCTAAGCAAAGTTCACTTGCTGTATATAGCAAGAAATTAATTTTTTTTTTCCCTGCTCTCATTCCCTCCAATCCTCATTTCTCTTACATAGGCTGCCTTCAGTGGATAACGTAAGTGCTTTATTCCATTACAAGAGACTACCATCCTTCCTCCTTCTCAACAGAGCAAATAACTGAGGATTTTCCACAAACATTTTAACCAGTGAACTTAATTGCATTGCAGTTTCTTCTACTATGGACTTTAGAGAACCATCTCTTTAAGACACTTCTGAACAGAATAATAATAGGTTTTCGATTCCTATACATAACACTTATATAATGTTACCATTTAAGAGTTGCAAAAAAAAAAACCCCAAACAATAAACTGGACTTTCACTGGAACAAAAAGTTTTTTACTTTTGGGCATCACTTCAAATGTCAAGACATGAATGGCAGAATAAGAAACTAAATGCGGATTAGTAAAAAAGCATCATTTCTCTCTTCCAGCTGAGTCTGGGAAAGACGTAGAGAATTCATATTTATAATGTCATGGTTCATGGCATGAGCAGATTAAAAAATTTGGGAGTTTTCTGGCAGTAATTTGATTTTTTGAGCTATTTCCTTGTTAGGGATCTCGAAGAAGACAAGCCTGCCACCGAGCTCAAACTACAACATAAAAAAGTGATTAAGTCTTACTGTTCTTTACAGGAAACTGTTTACAGCAGAACACACTTTGTGCTGTTCCGGTTCACTGTGAAACATCTGCAGAGGGTTGTTTATGCTCTTGCACAACAAGAATGGGTTTGCAGCATGATTGGAGCAGCCTGGCTTTGTTCCTAGAGAGCTTCATGCAGGTGGTATCCGATAAAGACACCTGACCCTTTGATTGGTCTTTTGCGTCAATGAGCACATGGTTTCGAAGCAGGGAATCATATGTTAGTTCAAAACTCACGTACGATTTCTGCCAGCTCAGTCCATCAGCTTCCATCAAAGAAAAACACAAACATACAACATTATGGGATCAAGTTTCAGAAACGAAGCAGCCAATTAAATGCGTCGTTCTGTCCCAAACAGTGTTTGTCCAGTTCAAATCAAGTTCTGTTATTTTGACAAAACAATTCTAATTTTTATGAAACAATAAATTCTCAGTAGATGAACCTATGAGCAAACAGAAGTTGAAGCTGTGGCACAGAAACCCACGGAAATGCGAAGTACAGTGCCCCATAATTTCTTAGTTTAACCCATTCATGCTATACGTGGTCCTGAGCTTCTCATTGTCTTTAGTGCATTAGAAATCTCAGAGACTCCTTGATTTTTCATTACCACAAACCAGCAGCATCCTACGTTCAGAAGAGACTTTAGACACCTAAAAACTAATGGAAAACTAAAATTGTGTGCGAGTACTCCAAGTGGAAGGAAGCAGGAGCGAGTCATGAGCAGCCTCCGTGGTGACTCCTTCTGGCCAGGAGAAGACGGATCAGCACAAGCAACTAGTGTTAAAAGGAACCTTTTCAACAATGGATGGTTTGAGAAGGAACAGCACGAATTTGAACACATCACTACAGCAAAGGGGGAACAACATTGCCACAAACCCGGAGGAACAAGCCCGTGGCCAAGATGCTATGCTCAGCATGGAGCGTGTTGTGTCAACACACAGCTAGGCTGGGTCCCTGCCAAACCAACCAAGGTATCTACACTAAGCTCTCTTGGGTTGGATTATTTATGTTTTGGTATTAAAATCTGACAAATAAACCTAATAATATTTTTGGCAAGACTCCAGAACAGCAGCAGTGGTGATTGTTATGTTAACGTAAATTACTATTTCCTACCCTGCAATGCACAACACGTCTGGCCAAGGGAAGCAGAAGACAAGTCTGCTGGACACGTCATGCCAGCCAACCTGACTGGCAGGAACAAGACTGCTCTGTTTCCATTGGGTAGTGCTTTGGTGGCAACACAGGACACATACTCTGCAGTGAAAAATATGGTGAACAGGATGGATGGAATGTAATAAATGGAGGGTTCAGGTCACAAGCATCTGAATTTTGATAAATCAACAAAACAGAGAGTTAGACACAGAACAAAGGAATCTCAAGTCTGTAGGAGAAACCATCACCATTTGCCACAGGGACAAAATCCAGGCTATCCAGGAGCATCCTGGTGTTCCACTGCTTGCTATCTTCCAAGGTTCACGAGTGATCTCAAAAAACAATGAAGGAGCTGTCATTACTGCAAGGGTCTTTGGCATAGGTTGTTGTAGTAAATGGGGTGTCCAGGAAGGGTGAATGTTTTTGCAGTGTGGGCTTGCTAATTTTCAGAGAACTGTAGAGTAACACAACAGAGCACAAAAAAAAGACAAAAAAAAAGGTAAAGGATGAAGGCCCATTAGGTTCCTTGCAGAAGACTCCACAGGTCCTTCTCCAGGGGTTATTATCACCTCTATTCTCACTATCGTACTATAAAATTTCATCACATCCAGGACTCTTCGTGTGGTTGATGCCACCACACCACTCAATGGCTTGACTGATAACCTGAAGTTTGTATGCTTATGTGTCAATTCACCTGCTGAGCTCGACAGTCCTAGGATACAAAAGAGGTCCTCTGTCTTCCTTCCCACTTCTCAATGGCCCCATGAGCTTTATCTACCTGTGATGACAGACAACACAACAGCAACATCTTGTTCTGTGCCGTGCAGTCAACATGCTACAGACACTCATGACAAATGATTCATCCTGCAGCAGGCCTCTCTTCTATGTGGTGATCTCCAAGGCATGGGAATCCAGATCTTCTAGACCTATCGTGAGCAAGCAGCCTCATGCTTTTCTACAACCATTGTAACCAACTTGGGAATTTCTTGGTGATTTCCAAGGGGAACTTCACTTAGATCTCCATGCTTTAAAGATTGCTGTAGCATGACCGCAAAGTCCAGTAAGAAAAGAACAGAGAAGGAAAAGGAAAACCATGAAGTCCTCAGGCAACTACATAAAGGACATCCTTTCTGTCAGAACCAAGAAGAAGGGTGTGAATTGTGATGAAAACAAACCTTGCTCTCATAAGACAGTTCTTGGACAAGAAGAGTAGTTTTCAGCAGCTTTAAGAACAAAGGGAATTTAACATTTGTTTTCTAGGGATGGAAGATGAGGAGGAAGGAGGTAAGAGGGTGCTTAGCACTCCTCAGTCAGGAACCTGATAACTATTTTATTTTGAAAGCCTTTATAATCTTTGCAAACAAGCATGCCACCACCAAATTGACCATACGGGTGCAAACAAAGGCTAACCGTATTTCACCGTAACAGAAGCTGCAGCTCTAAGTAGGGGATGTGGGTAGTTCCTCTCCAGTTGTCCTGCTGGCATCTGCATGCCATCATTTCCCATGTCCCACTCACCATCTGTAGATACCACAGATGTCCAAAGCAAGCAATTTCCCAGATAACTTCTGCTCACTCTTACAAGGGAACTAAAGCTCCAGGGCCAGAATTGTCCTTATGCCTTCCTGCTCCTTGACAGAGAGAATCGAAAAGGTCCAAGTTACATTTACTCTCAAGTTCAGAGTCTGCAGTCTCTTTCCTCAACCCCAGCTTATCCAGCTTGAGGTTGTTTCTATTTTATTTCCAAACATGACCACAATAACCTTCTATAAAGCACCTAGGCTAACCTTAACGCAACAATAACTCTGTGATAACCTTAATCCATGAGCAACTCCAAGCCTGAGGGTACATTCACAGTGGCTGATCAACCCAGACAATTGCTCCCTGAGTCATGGAATCATGGAATGGTTTGGATTGGCAGGGACCTTAAAGATAACCTAGTTCCAAGCTCCCTGACATGGGCAGGGACACCTTCCACCAGAGCAGGTTGCTCAGAGCCCCATCCAACCCGGCCTTGAACACTTCCAGGAAGGGGTCGCAACCTTAAATATGACTTAGTTCCAACCCCGTTGCCAGGGGAAGGGACGCCCTCCACTAGGACAGGCTGCTCAGAGCCCCATCCAACCCGGCCTTGAACACTTCCAGGAAGGGGTCATCCACAAACTCTCTGGGCAACCAGTTAGTTGTCTGTGCACTAATATCAGTCTGACTTCACTTGATAACAATTGTCTGTAATAAAGCAGTATCCTGTGCCCTCTGGACTCAGCCAGCTCTGGTTTGTGGCATCTTCCTGGGTTCATAAAATCATAGAATCATCTGGTTGGAAGAGACCTTTAAGATCATTGAGTCCAACCGTTCACCCTGCACTGCCAGGGTCCCTAAACCATGTCCCTCAGCACCAAATCCACACGGTTTTTAAACACCTCCAGGGATGGGGACTCCACCACCTCCCTGGGTAGCCTGTTCCAATGCTTAATAACCCTCTCTGTAAAGAAATTTTTCCTGATATCTAACCTAAATTTCCCCTGGCGTAACTTGAGGCCATTCCCCCTCGTCCTGTCATCCTTAATATGGAAGAAGAGATCGACCCCCGCCTCCCTACAACTTCCTTTCAGGTAGTTGTAGAGAGTGATAAGGTCCACCCTGAGCCTCCTCTTCTCCAGACTAAACAGTCCCAGCTCCCTCAGCCGCTCCTCATAGGACAAGTCCTCCAAACCTTTCACCAGCTTCGTTGCCCTTCTCTGAACACGCTCCAGCACCTGAACATCCTTCCTGAAGTGCGGGACCCAAAACTGGACACAGTATTCAATGCGTGGCCTCAACAGTGCCGAGTACAGGGGGACAATCACTGCCCTGCTCCTGCTGGCCACACTGTTCCCGATACAAGCCAGGATGCCGTTGGCTTTCTTGGCTGCTTGGGCACGCTGCTGGCTCATGTTCAATCGGCTGTCGACAGCACCTCCAGGTCCTTCTCTGTTCTTTGTCTTAAGATGATTTGGCAGGTCTTTATTATTATTTTTGTCTCCCCAATCCCATCTATTGCAGAGAACTTATCCATCCCTCAAGACAAATTCAGAGGGAGGCACTGAAGCAGCATCAGCAACCAATGAGCTTGTGTATCCTCAAGGCAAAGCTAGGCAGGCTTCATCCTGTCCAGAATCACTGTTTTACAGGAAAGGCATCCCTCCACTTCTCAAAGGGCCACAAAAAATTATTTGAGGGCTGGAAGCCCTCTGCTGTGAGGCCAGGGGAGAGAGTTGGGGGTGTTGAGGCTGGAGCAGAGAAGGCTGCGGGGAGACCTTAGTGCGGCCTGTGAGTGCTTCCAGGGGCCTCTGAGAAAGCTGGGGAGGGGCTTTGGATCAGGGGCTGCTGGGACAAGACAAGGGGTGATGGGTTCAACTGGAGGAGGGAGATTGAGACCAGAGAGAAGAAATGTTTGACACTGAGGGTGGTGAGTCTTTGGCCCAGGTTGCTCCAAGAGGTGGCAGAAGCCCCATTGCTGGCCCCATGTCAGGTCAGGTTGGCCCTTGTGTCTCTGAGCAAGCTGCTTTAGTTGCAGATGTCCCTGCTCCCTGCAGGGGGTTGGACTGGGTGACCTTGAAAGGTCCCTTCAACCCAAACCATTCTGTGATTCTATGACCCTAAATTAGTCCTTCTGAGCTTGTACATTGTACATTTATTGGGCAGGTTTAAGCCATAAATGAGAGCTAAAACCATGCTGTGGCCACCCATGGGTCTATGTTACATATTTTCATTAAAAATAAGGCAACAACAGAGTGCTCGCTAACAGCTATTGGATCTAGCCATAGTCAGATGGAGTTGAAAAACATCTCTGAGCCTCCAAATCCTTCTCCAGACAGTTTTGCAATATTAAAAAACACTAGAGAGTGGGAGCTCACTATGGTGCTTTGTTAGTGCCCTGGGTCACCACAGCCCAAACGTGGCTGCAGGGAGAATGTATGAGGAAAAGTCCGGAGAGGGAAAACAAATATTCCTATTTTTGAGAACACTGCAGCTACCAAACTTTGTTCTCACTAAACTTGCGCTACTTCCTACTTCTTGTGGTTTGTTCTCATGCTGTTTTTAACCTCTTCTCCAACCAATATAGTATTTCTATTTCATGTCCAAAACAAACCAAGGAAAAAACAGAAAACACAGCACATGTGGAAAACAATTGAACAGAAACCTTTTCATTCCCAAAAGGATTTTAGCCACAGTTTAGGTCAATTCTTTTTTTCCCTCCTGAGTTCACATGTTCCTATTTTAACTCATTACAATAAGCAGCACCGTAGTGTGTCTAAACAAAGAGTGGGCTCAATTTTCCAATTAAAGAACAAAATTTGGTTTGGGGAAAAAAACCCAACAGATAAATTTCTAGCTAGGCACTCTGCTTTACACGTCATTTCTCACATTTCGTGACTACATCCACATATTAAGAAAAATGGCCAAATGCGGTCAGAAAGGGGATGTATCCCACGTGCTTTGAGAACATGCAGAGAGTATTCTTTAAGAGCTATTGAAGCAGCATTTTTTCTCTTGGCCCTTTACATAGGGTTTTCACTTCAGCCACAGTGGGATCCTGTACCATGCACACTCCAAAGACCCTGCATGCTCAGTTCTCGCTGGGCTGGGCTGCCCCTTAAGGGTACCCTGTAATTCTGGGCTCAGACTGCTGGCAGGAGACCGTAGAATTTGCTAAGCATCCAAAGAGAGAATCACAGAATCGTTTTGGTTGGAAGAGACCT
Source organism: Buceros rhinoceros silvestris (assembly GCF_000710305.1). Lineage (NCBI taxonomy): Eukaryota > Metazoa > Chordata > Aves > Bucerotiformes > Bucerotidae > Buceros > Buceros rhinoceros. Next base: position 47,140 of record NW_010403107.1, on the reverse strand, counting down.
TTGAGATCACCGAGTCCAACCCTTCTCCCAGCACTGCCAGGTCCCCACTAACCCCTGTCCCTCAGCACCACATAGACACAGCTGGGAAACTCCTTTTGGGATGGAGACTCCACCACTGCCCTTGGCAGCCTGGACTAGACCTGGACAGCCCTGGTGAAGAATTCTGGTGAAGGGATGGCAGTGTAGGACACTACTTCCTACCATCATGGACTATTAAAATAACTTGTTATTTTTCCTTGTGACAGGACAAGGGGTAATGGTTTCAAACCCAAAAACGGGAGATTTAGATTGGCTGTGAGGAAGAAATTCTTTACACTGAAAGTGGTGAGACACTGGCACAGGTTGCCCAGAGAGGTGGTAGATGCTCCATCCCTGCAGGTGTTCAAGGCCAGGTTGGACGGGGCTTTGAGTAACCTGCTCTAGAGAAGGTATCCCTGCCCATCGCAGCGGGGTGGACGGGATGACCTTGAAAGGTCTCTTCCATCCTAAACCATTGTATGATTCTTTTCAAATAACCACCGCATAACTTCTACATTTTCATCTAAAACCAACATGATCGAGTGAACATGAATTGACCATGTTCCCAACTGCACCAGTAAGACAGAGTCTTCACTGTGATGACAGAGGGAAGTAACTTCCATTTTCTTCTTTCTATGATCAATCCTTCTCAGCAGAAGGGCTGAAAATTGATAAAAGGAGAAAAGGTCCCAAAAGTGTAACTATAGAGGGAAGAGTGTTTTCTTCAACCACCTGCTAGGACAAGGAGAACGACAGTCACAATGGAAAAAAATAAATACCTTCCTTTTGGCTCAGGATCAGTAATGCTTTACGCAGTCCCGGTGTCTAAAAAGGCACTCGCCCTCCCTCACAGAACCCCAAAGTAGCTGTTTATACTACAGGCTTTGCTTTTACTGCTTATTTCAAAACAAACCTTTGCCATTTCCTGACCAGAAAAGTCACGCTTTTAATTCTGCACTAGAGACTTTGAAAGTCAAGATGCTTCTGCTTCCCTCTATAAACAGCCCAGGCTTGCTATGACATCGCACTGTGACATTTCAAACAGAGAAAAAAATCTTGACAGGAAATAAACAAACAAAAAAAGCTACAAAGAATAACATAAAATTAAAAAAGCCCACAAGCTAATGAGTTCTTGTATCTCTGGGAGAAAGCAATTTCTGGATAAATTCATAACTCTGAACCAAATTCTGTTTTCCAGTCGTTGGGACATGTAGACAGCCCATAGAAAGTGCCTGATCCTGCCTCTGGAGGAGGCACATGATCTCCCCGTGATACACAACAGGAAAACCTTATTCCAGCCTCTCCAGGTATAATTTCTAACTATTTCCTGGTATTATTTTCACACTCCCAAAAGCCCACAGTTATCATCCCTCCAAGCTGCCCTGACTATGGCTGTAACTGCTGTTGTTTCCCAGAGCCCCAGGAGCCGCAGATTTTGCATTGCCTGCTGTTGAAATCCTCCCATCAGTGATGGCTCAAGGCAGAAGCTGAACATCCCAAGACATTGTGCCTTGGGCCGGGTTACTGAAAACTGAAGGCAGAAGTGATTTGGCCACTATTTTACAGCACTGGTTTTGCAACCGTTCAGGTTTCCGGGCATAAGGCTGAACAGGGATCTCTTCCATGTGTGTAAATACCTGATGGGGGCGTAAAGAAGATGGACTTTTCTCAGTGATAACCAAGAAAAGGACCAGAGAGAATGGGCACGAACTGAAAAACAGGAAATTCCATTTAAACACTGGGAAAAAGGAATGTGCGGGTGGCCAAACACTGGAACAGGTTGTTGAGTTTCCATAACGGGAGGTTTCCAAAAGCCCAGCTGGACACGGTCCTGAGCAGCCTGCCCCAGATGACCTTACTCTGAGCACCAGGGTTGGACTAGACAATCTCCAGAGGTTCCTGCCAACCTCATCAACCATGTGAGTGCATGAAGAGCCATTCCCAGCCCTTGGCTGTACTGAGGTCTCAGGCACTGAGAAGTTTATTGCTATTAAGGGATACAAACATTCCCATTCTCTCCATAGAAATTATGGAAGTTATACACAGCTTTATGTTCTTGCAAGAAGAACAGGAGATAGCAAATTACTGGACTGAACTAAACCTATGGGGAAAGCAGCTTCTGAGGAAGAAAGAGAAGCCAGAGACCTGAAACAGACACCAAGCAAAAGGCACCCTGCACACTGGCTTCCTTTGCTTTCAAAACAGGCTGTAACGTCAAAGAGAAACTCGGCAATTGAGGATTAACTAGTCTGCAGGAAAAGTCTGGCCTGACCAAAGATCCAGCTCTAAGGGTTAATGCTTATGGAGACAGTCAACGACCACGGTGGAGGCCACAGCATAGCCAGCAGTGACAGACTGTCCTTTCTAGAGAGAACCAGCTTCTTCTGCGCTTGAGATGTGTGCACATATATATAGATATATATGTATAAAAGCCTGACTTCCAGAATTCTGATGTCTTGAGACTTCCAGAGTCTTTAGATGGCCTTAGATAGAGACTGATGTGAAGGAAGTCCTAAAATACCGGAGTCCTGTGAGTCTCCAGGACACTCTGGATGACAGATGCAAAAAGCTGGATTTGTTACCTAAAATGACAGCAATTCTCAGCACAAGGACATGAAGGGTTCAGAGGAGGCCCCAGCAATGCCGGCAGGGTGGAAGCCCTCTGCTGGGAGGCCAGGGGAGAGAGTTGGGGGTGTTGAGGCTGGAGCAGAGAAGGCTGCGGGGAGACCTTAGTGTGGCCTGTGAGTGCTGCCAGGGGCCTCTGAGAAAGCTGGGGAGGGGCTTTGGATCAGGGTCTGTTGGGACAGGACAAGGGGTGATGGGTTCAAGTGGAAGAGGGAGATTGAGACCAGAGAGAAGGGAGAAATGTTTGATGCTGAGGGTGGGGAGATCCTGGCCCAGGTTTGCCCCGAGAGGTGGGAGAAGCCCCATCCGTGGCCCTATGTCAGGTCGGGTTGGCCCTTGTGTCTCTGAGCAAGCTGCTCTAGCTGCAGATGTCCCTCCTCCCTGCAGGGCAGTTGGACTGGGTGACCTTGACAGGTGTCTTCCAACCCAATCCACTCCATGGAGTCTAAATCCATGTCACAGTCCATGAGTGTCTGGTGACACGGCTACTACCCAGCCCCTTTACGTGACATGAGTATCTTTTCTTCATGACAAAACCCACTGAACAAACACAGCTAGAGAAAATGGCATTCCAGAAAATTTCAAAACTCTTAAAAACTGAGAGATGAGAACCTGAGGAAAACATCAACATATCACCAAAAGTTTTGTTTTTCAAACTCTGCCAAGTACTGGACAAAATGTAAACCATATGATGTTTTGAGTGGGACCTGATCTGGAGTCGTATTTATTGGACAGTTCTAACAATCCTGGACTCCAAAAATGATTCAAGGCCATGTTGCTACTCTTTAGTCCCCACTACTTGAAAACCTCTTAATATCTTTCCTGCCACAAATAATTCAAAGATCCTTTTTTTCTAGCAATGAAGAAGTTCCCAGGTACTTGTTACTGTATTTATGACACCTCAGCAACTTTTCACGCCAGTGCAGTGAAAATAAAAAAAACCCACCACCCCCACAACCCATCCAAGATCACTGATCACCTCCACTTGCCAGTTACAGCTCTGGCTGTCTCACAGTACCATTTTTCACTAAAGTACGATTTTTTTTTCAATAGTTTAAAGCCTTAATATATCAATGCAAGTGTCTGGTTTCATTGATACGAGGTCACTGGATTTCAGCCTCTGCGCTCATTGGAGAGAAAAGACTCTAAATGATTGAAAACATGACACTCTTGAGGTAACCCTAAATAAATATCCTTAATCTTGGGATTTTTTTCAAGTGTCCATTTTTACACCTCTATACAGACTAAGACACCCCTAATGACAATTTCTTCTTGCATAGGAACCCACAGATAATCTTAGGGCACTTCCTCCCTAACCTTCTCTTTGATGTTAAGCTCTGGATTTATCCCAAGCTGTTGCATTGCCTTTCTACTGGAAGAAACCAGAGGCACAGATTTTCAGGGCAGATGCTCAGCTCCATAGCATGGAAGGAAATTTTGCACGGGCAGTTTGCAATGGTTCTTCATGGTTTCCATCCCTGGAGGAGTTTCCCAGCCATGTGGAGGTGGTGTTGAGGGACAGGGGTTAGTGGGGACCTGACAGTGCTGGGTTGATGGCTGGACTCGATCTGAAAGATCTCTTCCAACCTAAATGATTCTGTGACATCAAGCCTAGAGAAAGGAGCAAGTCCTGGGTCCAGCATAGAAACTCAGGCACTAAACATACTATTTTACCAATACAGGCAAAGATCTAAATACTCTGTTTTTTCTAGTTCCTTATCTTAAAATAACTATCTGAATTGAACATTGCCCAGCTGAACCCACCTGCCATTGTAGGGTACCTGCGTCGGTGCGTAACCACCTTCATCTCTGAAACCCTTCAACTCCAGGAATTATTATACACCAGAGACAACAGCAAACAATCTTGAGTTTCCTTGACTTCTGAATTTTTTAAAGGTTGTGGATGATTTTGTGTAAATTGGCACAACTGCAAGCAGCTTCTTTTTTCCTATTTTGCCCCAAAATGTCAAAAGCTTGTTTTTGTCAGCGGGAGAAAGGTTGAAGCTGAAAATACTTCTACCCTGATGGTTAAATCTTTCCAGAACACATGCAGCCCTCTACAGGTGTTCATGTTTTTGAGGTGCACGTAACTCCTCCCTTTGTTTTAGCACTCCCTCTGACTTCATTTCACTTTCTTGGCATCACGTATGCGCTATTGCGGTGCCAGAGCATGTTTGTTACAATGCTGAATTCCAACCAGCCCTTTAATGCTGTTTTACTTGGCCCCAACTCATCCACAGCCTCCTCCCAAGTGACAAGCCGGTTACCTGCTGATTCCTAGTACCAAAGATCACCATCATCACCACAGCTCACCTTTCTTCTCTTCTGAGGAGGACATCAAATTCATTTCAGAAAGATGCAGCTTATTGGGGCGAAGGATATGCAGATGTTACCTTACAGTGGCAGTTTATTTTTAGCAGCTCAGTGACGTTTATAAGGCTGTAAGGACGGGAAATAGGGCTGCGACAAGGAGCACAGGATTGTTGAGGCTGCAAGAGACCTTTCAAATCATCGAGTTTGACCATAAGCCCAGCACTGTCAGGTCCCCACTAACCCCTGTCCCTCAGCACCACCTCCACACAGCAGGGAAACCCCTCCAGGGATGAGAACTCCACCACTGCCCTGGGCAGCCTGGAACACGCCTGCACAACCCCAATGAGGAAGAAATTGTTCCTAACGTCAAACCTAAATCTCCCCATGCGCAACCTGAGACCATTTCTTCTCGTCCTGTCACTTGTTCCTGGGGAGACCAACGCCCTCCTCACTGCAACCTCCTGTCAGGGAGTTGTTGAGAGCCAGGTCGTCTGCCCGGAGCCTCCTTTGCTCCAGGATCAACCGCCCCAGGTCCCTCAGCTGCTCCTCAATGCACTTGTGCTCCAGCCCCTGCACCAGCTTTGTTGCCCTTCTCTGCACACGCTCCAGCCCCTCAAGGTCCTTTTTGGAATGAGGGGCCCAAAACTGAACACAGGATTCGAGGTGCAGCCTCCCCAGTGCTCAGCACAAGTTGACGATCCCTGCCCTGCTCCTGCTGGCCAGGATGAAGTACCCAGGGTACCCCAGGTATGAAAAATTCGCACATCTGCAGGGCAGGACAAGGAACAGGCCATGCTGTCTGGAGTTCATGAAAAGGGGGAGAAGGGCAGATACTTGATTTTTGAGAGCAACTGTATGAAGTAACTAGGGAAAAAAATTAAAGCCTTGACCCTAAATTTTAGCTCGCTGCGTGTATTCCTGATTATTAAAGGTTTTTCTATGGTGAAGTGCTGGAACAGACCAATTAGATAAAAGAATCTGAAAGAATTTAGCTCAGTTTGGGAAAGCATTGAGAAGTTTCAAAACTCCATTTCCTGAATTTCTTACATGACCCCCCGATATCCCCACTATGTGCTTCCAACAATCACCTCTCTCAGCAATGCCAAGAACGTGCACAGTTTTAAAAATGATTTGCTATCTCTAAGAGTGTCAAATTTTAGGCTATTTCTTCGTATCTCTTTTTGGCTGGAGAAAGCATATACCTAAACCCAAACCATAATTTAAGGCAAAGTTCTTGGGCAAAAGTGCTCAAGAAAAATCTTGTTCTTGATATTCTAGTGGCCTTTCAGTTCTAGACGCTCAAAATGCTGCAAGACCCCAGGTGACAAAGAAAATTTGCTGCAAGGCAAAAAGAACTGCGTGTCAGCTGCTTCGGGCTCTTCCCAGCAGTGCATGGAAAACTACAGGCTCTGCCTCACACTGGCACCTGCAAAGCACAATGGGCTGTCCGACCCCACGGGCAGCAAAATCTCCATCAAAACGGTTTTTGTCATTCTGCAGCAATACGGAACTTTCAGGACTTTGAGCAAAACTTGGTCACTCTTGTTGTCAGTGTTATTTCACCAAAATAAAAAGTAAAAACAACTATCAAAACCTGAATCGCCTACAACAGTGTACTAGTAGTTCCTTTTTTTTATCTAGAGAAAGAAATCAGGTGTGTTTTGTTTCATATATACTATTCTCTTCCATTCTGAGCGCTAAGCGCAGCAGAAACCAAACCAACACCTATTCCAACGCAAAGGTAACACAAAAATAATTCATTTCCTAACCCACAATCGCAGCATTTGGGTGCTGTATTTAGCAGGACACTTCTCCACCATAAGTGAACTACATTATTTTGGAATTAATGCTGATGGAAATGGAAA
>NW_010403107.1:25663-40171 GCF_000710305.1 Buceros rhinoceros silvestris | reverse complement strand
GGAAGTGTATAGAAGTCATAATGACTTAATTTATAAAATAACTGAGGTTAGATGAAAACCGGCAGCACCATCTAGGGGTTCCTGCGTGGTCTTACATGGGTGGATTCTCAGGAAAAGTGAGATAAAGAGGGTCTTAGGATTTGTATTTTCAGTTTGAATTACTCGAGTTGGAATTTCATCTTAACTACAGTATCGACAGTGAAATCACAGCTTAAAAAAAAGACTGACGCAAAAAAGCTGTATTAGACTTTGGATAAAATCTACTTACAGGAGGATTCAGCGCCAAAAAGTGGGGTAGTTCGGCTGGTAGATGTATATACAATTAAATGATATGTCAAAGTCTTAAAATGCTTAGTTATTTATAGTGAAATCTATACAAAACAGTTAAAAACGTGGTTTTATATACATTTGGAAAAAGAAGACTTGTCTTTGTTAGCAGAATGTATTAAAACTGGTTCTTTTATCCCACCTGAATCCAAACCTCTCTCGGTGGCTTGTAACTATCACAAAACTCCGACGTATTGCTTCGACAAGTCGAGTCATAAGGCTGATTTCTGCACCCCACCCCTGCGTATCCATCTCAGCTTCTAAACTCCAAAACTGGTCACTTTACAAACAGCATGTAAGAGTAAAATACAGATTTTTAAAACCCTTCTTTGTTCGCTTCTAAACGCAGAGGTTCAGCTTTGAAAGACGCTGAACTGCTTATCCCCAATTTGGAAAAACTGATTTATAGCAAAATACATGTCTCCCCCGCACACACCCTGTTTGTATCACGATTAACACCCCAGCCTGTTTCACAGGGGCTTCTTAAACAACTTGACCTCACTTTAAATTTTATATTTAAATAAATAATCCAAGATTAACTAGAGCAGACGAGCGTTTCATGTGCTTACGGCACAAACACACGCCTCACCTCCATTACCCTGGAACAAAAATCCACCAGCAAATCCACTTTGCCTCCAGTTAGTGATTTTGCTTACTTCCAAATGTTTCAACAAGAATTAAAAAAGAAATAAACTGTATTTTTAGACTTATGAAAAATAAAAAGTGTAAGTGAGCACAAGTGTGGAGAACCAATCCCAAAACTCCCGGGGATTTTCCAGCATTGTCAGAGATGCTTATTCTCTCACATGCTATTTAAAATATAATTATTTCTTCAATGTTCTCTTTTCTTTGAGGGTGTTTTCTCGACAGCTAACAAAAAGACATGGCGAAATAACGATCCTTTTTCACCGAAAGCTGTTTCAGTATCTGGGCAAGAGCTTCAAGACCACAAGCTGGAGAACTGGCTGCAGATTTGCTTTTTAACAGGAGCACATTCCACTGTCATAGGTTTTCTGTATCTTGGTGACCGCATCTCATTTTTGTTTGGTTTTTTTTTTGGAAGCAATTGTTAAGATGCAGCTTTTGCAAAACCGTCTTGTTAAAACACACTGATGCTTCAAGGGTCCAATAAACAATTCTAACAGGCAAAGTGCTCCAAGACATCATAACAGGAGGGCATCTCGGGATGCTCAAAATCCCCAGATATTTTCAAGCGCGCTCCAGGCTCTCGATTCCTTAGGATGGTTCGGCAGAACTGCGAGAGGGGCTGGGTTCAGCACCGTCCTCTGTGCTACTGTCCGCCTCTTGCTCCATCACCGTCTCCTCATCATCAAGGCGCTGACTGGTGAAGTTGTTGAGCTCCAGGAGCCCACTAGGTTCCACTACCACATTGGAGCTGGAGTGACAAGGGATGGAATAGTGAGGGATGGTCTGCAAGAAAGAAAAGATTTCAGTTTTAAGAGTTTTCATAGATAAAGGCATCTCCACAAGCACAGGTACTCGTGGAAAAGGGGCCTCTGGTTTCCACAAGCAGTCTTCCTGAGCTACAGCCCACTGCAGTTTATGTTGCATTACCTAAAGCTTCAGAGCACCCTTCACCACATTAGGATGTGGAAGAGAAAACATGAATCGTCTCACTCTTAAGGCATCAATCTTGGCCTTGGATCTTCACTAAAGCTCCGTGACAGCCTAACCAACAGCTAACCACCACCCATCACCCCTCAAATGCCAAGCAGAGACAATACTTTCTTCAGTCTCCTCTTCTTATCTTTTCCAGACACTTCCAGCTATAAGGACCAGAAATGTTTTTTGTATACGATCCAATCCAAGCTCCTGCTCAGAGCTGCAGCAGTGGCTGAGGAAACACAATGGGTCTCAGCTATTTATTTCTGCTTACACTTTCCTAGGTTCTAGGAATTATATCTACAGCTTTACACCACTGAAATTCTGGGCAGTAGTTGGAACCTCTCAAAGCACAATAATAAACAACGTAGATTCTCAAAATGTACAGATTTGAAGTAAAACAGAACTTGACCTCTGGCTATTTAGGGGAATGAGGACTAAAAATGAGAACAAAAAGGATGACTTCTACAAAATCAAGCTGCAATAAAGACTTTACCAATGAACATGAAAATTTGAAAGCCCTGCATACAAATTATTTTCTCACACGAGAAGCATTTTCATTGTAACACAAATATGACACAAAATAAAATCAGTTCAATCTCTGCTATCATTTGTGTGAACAGACACAATGCCAACTCGCCTACAAAGATTCATGTTACACCACTCTGAGGCCTCGGATGACTTAAATTCTTCCCCAGTTGACATTTTGACCATGTATCGCATTGTAAAACATATTTAAGATAGCAGAATCAATGAAAACATCAACCATCAGTTCAGCAATGACTCAAATTAGGCTCAAGATCAATAGTAATTTTATCTCAGAAGTGGCAATAAAAAGATTGGTTGGAAGTGATGTTAACAAGCTTTACTCTGAACCCAGACCTTATTTGCTGAACTTTCCTAGTAAGCAGAACCCCATTACTTCATTTTTTTATAATTTTATAGTAATTTTATACTCAGAGGTAACATTAATAGAGACTGTTAAAAAACTCTAGATCAGTTCCACAGAAGGTGTTGGAAGTCACATTTTTAAGCATTTAAAAAAAAAGCACCTTGTAAAATGAGATGAGCTTGGTTTGTTTTCTTAACAGAAAAAGAAAGGAAGACACCAGAACACAGGGATGATCTTAAAGGTCCCTTCCAACCAAATGATTCTGTGCTGGAGAAACTCCAGGTCAATTGAAGAATTACTACACAGTTACAGGAGTTAATCCATGACAAGTGTAAGAGCAGAAAAAGAACCAAAAACTGGGAAAGGCAAACAAAACAACTGGGACATCATTGGGTTGCTATTATCACATTAGACATGAGTTTGCTCTGCTCAACCTTCGCCTTATTCGCTCTGGTCTTCTCTTACCTGGATAACAATTTCTGATGAGCTCTCTTCAGCTTTCGTTTGTGATATATTCTGAATGTGTACAAACTGGTTTGTTGTAGGCACTCCTTGGGCATCGAGTCTCCTCTCTGTTACAGTAGGACCAATAGCAGGAGGACTTGAAATGGATTCTGGACATGTCTGTTGCTGGGGGATGGAAGTTGCCGTCATCCCTACTGCAGTCACCCTTGGCATTTGGGGACAAGGTGACAACTCTGCTTCCCCTGCCAGTTTACTAGCAGACACAGCCTCGTTTGGGGGATCCACTACTGCATATTCTGCATTTGTATCAATGGGAGCTTCCACCATAGCCACTCTCAAAATATCTGCTACTGCTGTCTTCAGGGGTGCCTGCATAGGAGATAGGTTGGTAACTGGCAAGGCCACTTTGGGCACAGAACTGCCACCTGCTACCTTGGGAAGAGAAGTAGGCTGACACCCCTCAAAAGTTATCTTTGAAACAGTGGATCCTTGCCTTCTAATGGGATGCTGCACCTGAAAATCAAATTTTTGTTGTGCATGTTACAGCTCGATTTCTTTTTTATTGACAATCTAATCAATATTTCCAAGGACAGTATGGCACAAACAACATACTCGCTATCAGGAAGACAGTTGAAACTCAGTGTATTAACAAAGGAATTAACAACGATGTGGTAACAGTTAATGGAAGCCTGGGGAAAAGCAGCTTTTTAGGCTGCTAGATAAGGATTGTAGCAGTATAATACCGCAGCAGCCTCATTTTCCTTTGGGATTTACATCCCCGTGTCATGTTTGTTAACCCTCTTGTTTTCACACGTATTCCTGGAAGGGCCAAAAAAAAAAAAAAAAGAAAAATTGTACTTTTCTGGAGTTAGTTAAATTACACATTTTCCAAGTTCCTCAGTCTTTACGTTTTCCCCTCCCAAGGAAAATCAAATTAATCCTGTACACGAGAGCCAGATAACTTCAGGAAGATGTAAACTACAAAGGAAGATGTACAATGGAGAGCCTTAGGAGACTGCACTGTATTCATCTTTATTTCCACAGAAATAAAAAAAAGTGCTATGGGAACGGAAATTAATTACGTGTCAAAGCTAAAAATTAAAAGAAAAGAATTAGGGACAAATTCCATGCACCAGTGGTGTCAGAAATTCATAAAAACTGTCCAACAAAACATGTTTGTGAGCTCTACGGATTTTTTTCCCCCCTAGAACATGTGCTTCTCTTTCCTAGTGTCAACCTTCTGACGGGGTAATTAATACCAGCAGAATGAGGAGTTCTCTCTTGCCAGGACAAAACACTGCTACAGCGACAGGGTTGGTGTTTGGATTTGGTTTGGTTTTTTTTTTCCTTGAACAGCGACGTGTATTTTTGCATGCTATCAATATTCCGTTACCTGGCTTGCTGGCTGTTTCTCTGAAGAGGCAGGTAGCTGCATTTGACTCTGGGGGGGTTGGGGTTGCATGTAGATTTTTTGTGCCGTTGGTGCCTGTTGCAGTTTGGGCAGCTGCTGCGTGGTTTTTACTGCAAGCACCTGCACTACAGTTTGCTGTGGCTGGGCCACTAAGGTAGGGAGTTGCCTTTCTTTGGCCATCACGGGGTGGGGAGGGTGTTGTGCATCTGGTTTGGTCTGTGCTTGCTCTTGCTGCAGGGGGGTTAGTTTTTGATGCCTTATAGAAAGCTGGGGCATTTGTGGGAGTTTGTGCTGGATTTGATCAGCCTGCAGGTGGATTGTCTGCTTCTGCTTCGTCTGGAAACACTGCAGAGTTTTCACTTGCAGTTGAGTCTGTTCCAGCTGCGGCTGGGTCCGCTTTTTGTGTTTTTTTTGCTGCGGCTGTGTCTGCTGTGGCTGGGCCACTAAGGTAGGGAGTTGCCTTTCTTTGGCCATCACGGGGTGGGGAGGGTGTTGTGCATCTGGTTTGGTCTGTGCTTGCTCTTGCTGCAGGGGGGTTAGTTTTTGATGCCTTATAGAAAGCTGGGGCATTTGTGGGAGTTTGTGCTGGATTTGATCAGCCTGCAGGTGGATTGTCTGCTTCTGCTTCGTCTGGAAACACTGCATAGTTTTCACTTGCTGTTGATTCTGTTCCAGCTGCGGCTGGCTCAGTTTTTGCTGTTTTTGTGCCTGCGACTGTGTCAGGGCGGAGCGGTAAAACAGGCCAGTCTGAGGATCTAAGGTGTCCATCTCTTCCACTTCTCCTTCCTCAGTTCCCAGTTGCTCACTGTGTTTGGTAAACGCAGTGTGACTGCTTAAGGCCTTAATGAGAAGAAGTTAGAGCAAGTTAGTAAAGAGAAATACCAACTGTAAGGATACACAATAATTTTTAATGTTTCAACTTGGCTACTTATACCATTAGAGACTCCCAATTCATGTATAAAAAGATGCTCTTACACAGAGATTCCACGTAATCAGTAACTGTTTTTATCACTTTAAAATGTGGTACGTCTCTATGTGACAACATTAACCATGTCACTAATCCTCTGTGGAGATTATGTAGCCCTCACGTGTGTCAGACCCTAACATCGCATGGTGTTTGGATAGGACGCAGCAGGGATTAGCAGGTGGTTGAACCGGTAGCTCCTCATTAAAGCCAGAGTCTCTCCACACAATAAATTCCTACTCTGCCTGTTGAGAGCCAAGTTACTCTTCTCCACAATTTCCTCTGCAGCTCCCCATATACCTACAGCCAACCCTATTTCAGAAGAGACACTCTCTTCTCCTTCCTTCCTCAACATTTTATTGTAGTTTTTCTTGGGCGTGGCACTTCACACTTTGAAGGATTTCAGGGAGCAAGAGATCTACCTTACTACACTTTGTCTAACATGGTATAAACTTATTATTAATGCCCTCAGCAAGATGAAGTGGCCTCCTCAAACACTTATGAAAGACTTAAGTGGATTTATAACCCTAACACAGAACTGTCCTGGTCCACTGCCAAAGTTCCTAGGAATTACAGCACTACAGAGTTGAGCAGGTCTGGAGCAAAGGCATCGGAGAGGCTTCACCATGATTCCACCACAACCACACCGTTTGTCTGAAATGTTTGGGGTCCTCCCAGTTTGATTCAGAGAAGTTTGTCTATTCACAAACTAAAGCCCTCCAATGAAAAAGACACTGTGCGCCCCGTGTACCGACCAGACTCTGCTTTATCCCTCTTCCCCCTACACTAACAGCAATGTAATCTAAAGAACTTATGACCCTGCTATACAGCACACAGAAAAAAGCAGCTTGTCACTGTTGAAGAGATGACATACAGACAGCAAGAACTCATCCAGGAAGCACCAACGTTTACCACAGAGGCCATTAATATATTTTACTTAGCCTCAAGTAATCTCATTAACAACTTCCCTTTCATCCCACCACCCTCACCACCAAAACAGGCAATATGAAAATTGTTAATTTGCCCTTATGCTTGGCATTTTCAGTGGCATATTCATTCAAAACAAGCTCTGCTCCTCTGCAATTCATATAACCTGCTGCTGTTCATAGGCTGTTGGGAAAAGAAAGTGTACAACCTGCTGCATGATATGGGTAATTGCGCCTGTGGAGGATGCAGGGATAGATTTCACCACAACAGAAGTCTGCGTTGCTGTCTGCGACTGAGCCACATGCTGCAGCAGAGTCCTCTGGGGCTGAGATGACTGCTGGTGGGGCTGGGACCGATGGCTGACTGAAAGCAAAGAGGTCAGTGGCACTTCTCCGGAACTAACTGCAGTAAACTGCAACTACGTGCTTTGCAGTTAAGCTTCAACTGAAAGCACATGAGTGAAATAAAGATCTGAGTATGAAAGACATCTTTTACTGTATGTTAGCTTCAACCTTAAAGTGTAGATCTAGTCTGAGAAGCCTCTTAAAGCAGCAACTCAGGGATTTTATCTGTTTCCTAAGCCATCAGGCTCAGTCTAAACCTCCTTGGGCTTCTCCCTCCCAACACACCAACTTTGCAAGCAGAATGTGGGCTCTATTTTCAGCCGAGTTCTTTATACAGCACCAGCGTATCACTGCAGAGCATCAGTTACTCTGTGGTTTTCCCACTGTTAAAAGCACCTGCACAACTGACTGCAGTGGAGAACAAGCCTTGCTCACTGAACTCCTACCACTGACAAACCGCAACACTCTCCAGAGCACAGGCTAAATTTGAAAGATTCGCCATTAGAAAATGTCCGGGTATTATGAAAGCAAGCGAGGGTGATCAGAAATCACACGCCAAAAAAAATAAGAGACCTTGTCATGGGTCTCTGTCACTTTTTAGAAGAGATTCAGCACAAACGGATCCATCCACAGAGCCAGGGAGATGGCTCTATAATTACATAGTGGCTTGACAGAGAAGTGATCTTCTGCTGAGAAAATAAAACCACAAACCATTCTATATTGCAGTCACTGATAGAACATGAAAACCGTGAATCTAAATTACTTTACACCTGCCTATAACTTGCTTTAATTAACTTTTGCGTTTCAAAATAATTAATAACTGAAGGAGAAGCAAAGTTTAAACACAGTTGTAACAAAGTTAAAAAGTTCCTAGTGACCTTCTTGAAAATTAAAACAAAGGTCGTATTTTGAATCAATACATTAGTTTTCCTTTCCCTCCTCCGAGAAAGGAGTTGGGTTTTATCGATACCGGCCCGCATGCTGTGCCAGATGCATCGTGGATATCCCCCAACAGCTCCTGCACAATTGAAAGCTTCATTTAAAAATAAAGTTTCTAACCTATGTGGTTGTGCAGATATTCTTCCGAATGTGAACCAATACAGTGTTGTCTTCCTGAGTCTGCAGACAGACAAAAAACGGTGACACTAAGATGTCTGAAGTGCTCCCTCCACCTCACCAGGATGCACACGCTGAATCCCAGCTCCCGTACGGATTAAAGTGTGCCTCATCCTTCGGCCTAGGTGCACGCAGGAGATTTCACAACAGGTTACAGACTCTTTACTATCTTACTACTGAATTTTTAGCAATTTAGAGCTACTGATTAATCCGGAGAAGCACGAATTAAACACTCAATTACCTGCATTCCCTGGCAGCATTCACAGGAACTGGGGGAAGGGACAAAAATCTAAGAGCAAAATAAGCAGCTTTGTGCTGTAGCCTGAACAGCTGCTACTCGACCCACAGCAGCCTGTGCTGCACCGGTTGATTCCTGCACCTCCACTCAAAGTTTACAACAACCCCCGTGTTTCAATAGTAATCACAGTTCAAGGAAATTTTCAGCTTTTGTGCTTTCTATGGCTACTAAGCTGCAGAAAAGGACTTAAGCCTACAAAGATACCGACTGTAATTTCCCATTCTCCCTGCAAAGAGCACTATTTTACATCAACATTTGCCGCAAGACCCAGCAAGAACTGGAACATTGACCAGAAACTCAACATATAGTATCTATGTCTGAAGGTAACTGTCAATTAGAGATGGCTTTAACACTATTTATTGTACTTTTGAGTTTGTTTTCAAAGAAATCCAAGGGAGCACGACTCAAACATTCAAAATTGAAGCCAGATACAGTAAGTGTTATTTAAAAGAATAACGATAACATCCCCCCACCCCCAGCTCCAACTTCACACGAATTTAGACCATACAAGGGATGGAAGCGAGGGGAGGAAGCACAGAGCAAGGAAATGAAATATGGAAATAACAGATTAGACATTTAACACTAAAACCACTGAAGTTATATATTTGTACTTCTACAATTTAATAAAATCAAGTTTTATTCCTCTTTTACAGTGTGGATTTTCAACATGCTTTTGCATCCATTTTCCAAATAAAGTAGAAAGACCAGCAAGGTGAACTTCAGAAACTGAAATGTAAAAGAAGTCATTTGATCCTCTCAGGTGTGCGTGGGAAGTAGCTCACACCTCGCGTTCTGGGGAGTAGGGAACATCAGAGACAAGTGTGTCAAGGACTTACACAAAATGGACAACCAGACAGGAGTCAAGAGTTTAAGAAGAGCTGAATCCCAACCATATTTTCCATGTGAGTAGTTTATTTGTTTAAAAAGGGCAAATTTATCAGTTCAAAGCCTTCTGGGGACTACACCTGGCTTAAAAACCCACTAGTAAGCAAATAACAGTTTGCAAATATGGGTTTAACTAACTCAAAGGCTGACTTCTCTCAACATGTACAAGAAATAGGATACAGTTCCTGTAACTTCCTTGTCTACTTTTACCTGACGAGACATCTTCCTTAAAGTGGGACAGCATGTCCTCTACATCACATCAGGGAACAGAAGATCTGTTCACCAATGATGTCTCAAAGCAACAACCCTTTTTTTCCTTCAGAAAAATTCTCCGCTATGCCCCAGAAAAGCAGATGCAATCTCTGCCTCCTGAGCAGGGACTTGAGAATGGAAGACTCGACTCATTTCCTCTACACAAAAATGAAACCTATTGTAAGAAAACTCCTAAACTAAGTCCCCAGACTTCAGCTTCAAACCCATCATCACGCTGCCTTAGTCACTTACCAGTTGTGATATATTCAGCAACTAATTCTGACTCTACTACAGCGATGGAAGGACTTTCTGGAGAATGTCTCTTTTCTTGGGCCATCTGGATCGGAACAGCCATTTGGCTCAAGTCAATGGTGGGCTGCCTTGGCTTCGACTCTAACTTTTCCTTCACTGCTTTAGAAGAAAAGAAAAATATAAAATAAACCTTCAGTATATAAACCTCCACAATAAAATCAACCTCTAATATAAATGCAAAGTTTAATTAAATAGATAGTGAGCATTATGTAGCAGATTCAAAGGAACCGTTGCAGGTTAATAAGAATCAAGCTGATTAGAGAGGTGCTTTTCAATTTCAAAACTTATTACAAACTGCTGCTCAAGCCAGTTAATGCGCTTTGACTTTATCCTAAATGACCACATGTGCTTTCATACCTGTTGTCTGCTGAAGTTCCAACAAGGCTTTTATGGTGGAAGTAGCTGACTGTGATTCACTGGACACATCCTGGTAAATGATTGTAGGGCTTGTGTCCACAGCAATTTCATGTTCTGACCAATCTTGACTTCTCGAAGCAATCACATGGACGACAGGCTGAGAATCTGTTTGCAGAAGAACAAAGGCACATGGAGTCATCACAGAACCACTGTGGGTTGGAGGTCTCTTGTCCAACTTCTTGCTTTAAAGCAGGGCTATAGTTCAAAATCAGACCAGGTGACTCATTATCCATCAGCGTTTTGAACGCTACCAAAGATCCACACACTCACTCTGCAACAATTCAGTTTTTATTACAATCGATTCTTGAAAGAAAACACCAGTAACATTATGAACAGTTTACAATAAAAAAAGATCCTGTGTCTTAGTTGTTTATGAAAGCTTTGGTTTGAACAATCAAAGCTCAGCAGGTTTCTTTCTATGTTGAACTGAACTCTTCTTCAGAAGGTTTTAGCCATTCTGGTGATCAATATCTATTCAGAATTCTGAATTAAGAGCTCCTAAATTCTGACAAGTTTGTTGAATCTTCAAAACTTTAGAAGTTTTACTTAAATTGGCAGTATAGACCAACAGTTACAGAATTATATAGACAAGGTGACCAGAAGGCATGTCAATATGCGCATTTCACTAACATCTGATTGTATTCGATGCAGCAATACAGCCTATAGTCACTCCCGACCAAAGGTTGGGTGTTATTTATGCCCTGTTATTTATCCTCCTCTACCACACAAAAAATTGCATCCCCATCAAGACTGTACATCTGATATATGTCCTGATGCACACAGATGTGGGTCACATGACAATTTTCAGTCATGCAGTGGAGAGATGCTTCACTAGACTCAGGGAAGGAGGTGACAGAGCATGGATGGCCAAAAAACAACCCCAAACTAAACCCTGCTACTTGCCTACCTCTGGCTGACTGCCCGAAAAGGGGGAAGAGGCTGCAGGCCACAGGCAGCGTAACAGCAAGTTAGAGCCCAGCAAGAAACCATTATCTCCACTCTTCACATAGAAAATGGAGGCATAAAAAGCTCATGAAGATAAATTAAGTCCTAACAGACGTGAACAATGCCTGCTAACATATGGAGTGAAAAGCTGTGCCAAAAGGAGGCAGGATGAGTTGTATGAAACCAGTTGGCATGCTTGGGAGACAGACCATTTGTATGTTATGTGACACTCGTACACACCTTGGGAGCTCTGGGAGGACTCTGTAGAAGAAGAGCTGCTTTCGGTGTAGGTTTGTGGTTCTTCTTTCACTTCTGGGATAGAAGAGTTTCCTGTCTCCGCTACCCTTGATGCCTGCTGTAATGTTTCAGTCACCAACTGCCTAGTTTGTTCACTCACAACTGTTGCTTGAAATGTCACTGGCTTTGGTTTTATGAGAACCTAAGCAGAAAGACAAATTTTATGTATAGTAATTAGCACTCAAGGAAACAAACCTGAGCAATCAGAGCACAGGGTGCCACTCAGATCAACGTACAAGACCTACATAATATTCGTAATTTACTGAAAAAGTCTACCTGTAAACTCAGCAGCTCTGATCATAAGCCCAGGTAAGCGGCAATGCACAAGAATGTACTTCTAAGTCAGTGATTTGGAGTATTTAACATAATCAATCACTAAACAGTCATTTTTTCAGGGCTGGATACAAGAGAAAGCTACACAAGTGAGCTGGAACATGCACCACACTGATAAGGACAAGCACCTCTCTTCTGCAGCCCACAATAAATACAGTCTTGAACACTCAAGACATGCAAAATATTGCATCTGATGAAAGTTTAGTTCTTTTAAACACTAAATGCAGCCAGAGAAAAAGCTGAAACTGAAAGCGGCCAGAAATAAGTCAGATTCTCTGTACACAGTCCCACCAAGTACACTAGAGGTTGCAGAGACAACCTGAATACACATTAACCAGATAACAACTCCAATAAAAGCTCAGATTTGATGGATGACCTACGTCCAGACTCTGCGTCTTTATTTCTCACGAACTAGTCATTAGCTGTTAGACTCAAACAGGCATCTAGAGCCATGACTAGACAGTTTCAGCTATGCAAACGGCTTAGTAAATCCTTCTGGCTTGCTCTGGACCTCCAGAAACAGCTAACAAACGCGAACACAGCGCCTAAGAAATCAGAATCAAGGCCAAATCATTACACCTCTAAGCCTCATTCCCCACAGACACATATTAATTCTGCAACAGATGCAGCAACACAGTGAGAAAAAAATATTTATTTCCCATTAAAATTTAGGGGTACATTTCAAGACAGAAATGGGTCCTCACTGTACCTGTGTTTTCCCTTGCTGACCATAAACAATTTTAGTTGGGATGATTTTGGTGGCTGGCTGGACCGTGGACCCTATTCCTTTTGGCTGTGTAACAATCATTTTTGTGATGGGTCTTGTGGCAGTGATGATAGCAGGTTTTGCTCCTGCTGGCACTGCCTGAATTGTTTTTTCCCCCTGTAGAGAAGTCAAAGTTTACAGGTTAACTTAGCGAAATTCTTCAGAGAGACCCACTTCTCTAAATAATAATAATAAAAAAAAATTAAAATTACAGTTACAGGTGAGTGTGTGTACCATGAAACCAGTCTGCTGCTGCAACTAGATTTACTCAATACAAAACACCCAAGAGACCAATAACAAAGAACCCTACGGCTTTGAATGGAAAAGCTGCCAAAAGCCCCTTCTTCATTACTTTCCCTTCTGAGCAGCTCTGAAGGGGTGAACAAAAAGCAGTAACTAAGGGACACTGATGAGGTTTTTGTGGTTGCTTTGAAGAATTCATGTAAGTTGGAACTTTCCTCAAACCCTTCACAAATTTTTTTTGAAACCTCTTATTTCTATTAACGCCAACTTTGGCAAAAGAGTTGCAAAACTTGGATTGAGATGCTAAAAAGAATTTATCTAAATAGAGATCTTTGTTCTATCCTCATCACCAAGACATTAATTATGTAATTTTTTTTTTATACTTAATACAAAAAGGCAGCTTCATGGCTGTTTCACAGGAAACATCTGACTTTGGAACAGTGCTGCTGATCTATGAGTGGAGTCCTGATAGCCTAACAGCAAAGACGCTGAGCACGTTTGTTTTTTTCAGTTTCGCACAGTAACAAACCAGATGAGGAACAGCTTTAGTTGCCTGTTCTTCCAGTATTCCTACCAACTTCCATCAAATAGCTGGAACTCCCGAGAACCAGCATCGCTTCAAAACACCATCGCATTCTGGTGGTTCTCATGAATTTTGCTCTTAGTACACATCAGGTTATCCAAAAAATAATTCAACACTCTAAAATACTCAAGGCTGTTGCAGTGTCACACACCAGGCAAACTGAAAGGTGTCCCTTACTATGAGGGGACAGTTTATTTCTGCCCTTTACACCCAAGTGACAAACAGTTGGAGGTGCAGGTCCATGTGACAGGACCGAGGTTCTCACTAGAGCACAAACAGGGAAAGATTCTAGTAATTCTTTTCAACTTAATCTCCTCAGGATGACAAAATCATTAACCGTGGAAAAAAGGCAAGCTCCAAAGTTTTATTTTCCTTTATTTCAGAATGTGCCCAGCTTGTTTTAAGCATCTTTTCTATTCTGCAGAACATACTCACTTTTCCAACAACCCTGACATTAAGGCATGCTGGATCTGTTAGGGAGCTCATGCACAGTTTGCTTTGAACAGGGACTCGAGCAGAACGAATGCAGCAGCCACCACACAGCCTGTCACCCAGCTATCAATCCGAGACCTGAAGCCCTCACTTACCCCAGCGTTCAGCAGCGTTGTGACAACATTTTTGCCTGGAAGCCCTTGAATGGTAGTTCCTTTCCCAGTAGTCTTTTGCACAACGATCACGTTGGGTTTGGATGTCATCGGAATTGTAGTGATTTTGGTTGTAGTTCCTACATTTTTGTGGGAAAAGAAATAATGTGCAGTTTATCATGTGTATGTTTCCTGTCACTGTAAAAGTTGGTGAGTTATACAGGAATCACTGTGATTAAATCTAACATGTCTAACTTTCCAAAGGCTGGAATTAAGGGGCAAAAGGACACCGGCAAAACTCAGTCAAGGTCCTATTTGCACAGACAAATACATGTTCTTCTATAGACAACTTCTGTAGAAGAATCTACGTACCAAGAATGTTTCTCCAGTCAAAAGAAATACCAGCTCTTTCCAGCATTGAGCTGTTGTGATACAAGTGACGAGTAGTGGATTGAAAGAAGGAAAAAAGAAAAATACGCTATTGTTTTACAACTGGTTTTTAAAAGTCGAGTTTGTAAGGGGGG
>NW_010403107.1:13037-25570 GCF_000710305.1 Buceros rhinoceros silvestris | reverse complement strand
GGTTTCTTTGTTTTTTGAAGAGCTGTGTTGGCTATTTTTGGTCCTCTCCCAGTGTTTAATTAGTTCCATTCCTTGTATCAGGTTTTTCTTTACCTGCAGTGAAAGGCAATTCTGGTCAACCCTCCACAGCCTACAAGAGGACGCATACCGATAGTAAGTCATCAGCATTCTCAGACTGCCATTTCAGTACCTACTCAGGCAGCTTTCTTTATCAACACCTTCAACCTTCTCCTTGAAGTAAGTACCACTCAAAAAACACGAGGGTTCCCCTCACTACCTACTACCCACTTATGATGCCTCTGGATTCTTCACTACGTATTTCAGATTAATAATTCTATTAATTCTGAGAAAAGGAAGATACGCTGAGACAAGACCATGACTGACTTAATTCTAGTGACTTCAGATGCATCTGAAGACTCGCCCCTTAGCAAAAAAAAAATCCACCCCAACAGACAAAACACAAAAAACCAACAACCAAATCACCAAAAAACAATCCCTCCAAGAAATTCAAACCCCACTATAAAACACAACAAAAACCCGAGGAATCCTTTTCAAGCTTGCATTGTTTCAGGACAATTGTTATTATCCTTATCAGGACCCTGGATCAGAATACTACTTGAATTTGTTTATAAACTCACTAGGAGATCTAGAAATCTTAACAACTCATCACACCCACAACAGGCTAAACAAGTTACTTGTTTCCAAAGCAGCTGCTTTATCAGCCCTAAAGAGCATTTTGTAGAATTCAGGATCTGAAAAACTGAGGTACCTCTGAGCCCACACTCCAGAGTGGGCAGTCTGTGCAGCACCTTCCAGGGACAGGAGCTGGCTGTCACCACATCAGGTCTTTTTTAAGCACTAACAACAGGACCTCTGAGTAATTTAAAGATATTACCAGAGAGGATGTACAGACCCAGCAGATCTTGCTGTACTAGGAAACGCAGCAGAGCTCTTCTGCTTTACTTCAAGTCCAAAACAGACACTAAGAAATTGTGAGTGCTGTGAGTGCGCTTGGTGCTGGTCCTGAAGAGACCCCGTGTTTAGAGGCTGTGCTGCAGAGAGCACCAAGGCTGATCAGCATACTAACAAACACAGACAGCAGGGTCTGAGCAAGGCTGGGAGGAAAAACTGAAGTGAGAACATGGGAGGAGGGAAAGCCAGGCTGACACTGATAAAAGAATGATGAGATAAGGTGGAGACTGCCCAGCTGAGTTTCACATACTCCCTTCAGTTTTATTCTGGTTCTTCAGATGTGCAGTGGAACGGAAAAGGGCAGCATCTAGATTATAAAGTGCTTTAAATTTGGGCTAATACGGTTTTCTGATCTTTCTGCTCTCTAACAGAGAACAATATAGTAGTCCTCCTTCCCCACTCTCCCCTTTCCTCCTAGGTTTCCCTCACATCAGATATTTCCTTCTTAAACACACGAGCTACTGCAATCCTTAACAACATTTTACCTCCGTAACTTCTACACATTACTATTCTTCACCCTCACCTATATCTCTTCTGAATCACCTTCTCCAATACAGTTCGAATAGTTATTTGAGCAGGTAACCCACAGAAAAGCCCTGAATAAACAGAGCAAGTCTAAATTTCAAAGCAAATCCTAATATCAAAGTACTCATACGCCTACCAGAAACAATATTACTGCTGATAATCTTCCCTCCCAGCGTCGCCAGCGATTTTGGTACCACAGTAATGATGCTGCCACTGGTAGTTTTCACGTAAGTGGCAGCCCCTGGAGTTCCAGCCATCCGAGCCCCTAGAGAGGGGCTGACCGTGGGCCGTGTGTATGTGGCTTGAGTTCCTGTTTAAAAGAGAGAACAAGAAAGTTCTGTTAGAAGATGAACCTCTACCAGTATTTGTGGAATAAAAGCTATATATTTTATTCTAAGGACCCCACACTGCGATTTGTTACCACCCTTCCCAATTTTGCTGGTACTTTTTAAACCCACAGAGCAATATTCAAGTATATTCCAACCTTAGATTAACATAAGAGTCTCCTGAAGTATTTTACCAATATTCCATGAGCCCCATATTTTAATTCACATCCTTGTGCTTAAGATTTTTATTTTCAGTGGGTGTTTAGATTCTGCCTGTGTTTGCCACTTGCTTCCTTAGATGCCCAAGTCTGATGAAGCTACCAGAACCGATCTCTTCCTCTCTTGAAAGACGCCTACACTCTCACTTCTGTATCAGATATAAAGACCACCACGAACGACCGGTCTATCACTCTAAGAGAACAATGTAATGCACAATAATAACATTTTATGGAGTTCCCATTCAGCAGTACAAAAACATCCTCCTGACATGGTATAAACGCTGTTTTTTTAGACCTACTCAAGTCTCGGAATGGAAACAGAATGAAGTGAATTCACAAAAGAAACCTGCTCAAAATAATAACGAGTCATCAGCTACACGGACATTGTAATTCCATCCTGCTTGTACTGCTGCAGATACTGCACTACAGACCTAAACTGCTAAAGATCACCAAGAAAAACAGTGTGTTACAACAAGGAAGCCCTGTGTTCAAACCCAAAAGAGCACAATACAGCTTCTACCAACTGAATTAACTGCAGAACTGTTAGATTTTTTTAAAATGTGCTTACGAGTGCTTTTGTGAAGTACTTCTGAAGTTAAAATAAGAATATTAAACTAGTTTATGCCAATATTCCCAATCCATGCTAAAAAATTGGGGAAGCTAATTAGAGGTAGGATAAAGCTGCCTCTCAAGTTTTCTTCATGCAAGTTTACAATCTAAACAGTCTGCATGATTTCTGATCTTTAATCAGTAAGAAATCACAAATACAATTAGATCCCCAGGAAAACACTGGGAGTCTAAAATTCAATTTATTGGCCTTTTTAATAAATTCACTGCAGGACTATGAGCAAGTCACCTGTGTTTTAAAGTCCATATACGCAAAACAGAAATGGTACTGACCTATATCTGCTAGAGGTTAAAAGTTAACATGAATTGTCTAATATAAGGTGCTGGAGAAGTGCAAAGTATCAGTAAAAGCTGCAAGAAAATTTCCTTTACAATAAACCAGGCAGGGAGGAAAGGGTTGTACTTTTGTGTGCCAATTCAAAAAGATTGTGAGAGGAATAAAGTGCAAACAATCCTAATCTAGAACAAATATCAACAGGGTTGTGAGTGTGCTGTTCACAAGAGAGCAGGGCTTTGGTTTTTTACCCTAATAATCCATGTTTGATCACCTGTACATCTGGGTTTACCCTCCCTTCCCTTCTCAGAGCCAGAACTTACCCGTGGGAGTAGTGACCAGTTTAGTTGTCATGACAGTCCCATTACTGCTAACCACCATAATAGGTGAATTGCTACTGCTGGGCAAGGCCGCTGAAACTGGTTTGGGAAGGATTTTACTGGGCTGCACCTGTTGAGTGATTATTTTAACACCTAGGAAAGGAGAAAGGTCACTGTTAAAATACAGGCACGAAAAGTTACTTTCTGAAACGCTTTCTCAGAATAAGCCCTAAAAGGCAGGTAGCCTCACAAGGCTTCTACTCTGAGCCCGTGTATGCTTGATCCTGAAAAGAATTTGTTTCATTTAGGTTGGTTTTTTGGGGGCTTTTGGTTTTGTTTATTTTGCAAATAACAAGACAGTCACCATTTTTGCCTCTCACGTGCCTGTTTCAATCCCTAGTTACTCCCACTGAGGTATGGGATTCCAATCCATCACTGATTTGCCGTAGCGATTTTTAACCTTTTCTGGTCCACAATTTCAAAAAAATAGAACTTTTCCCAGTAACCAAGAGGTTACAACCAATACTGAATTGGTTCATATACAACGAACCATCTAAAACTGAAATAGTTCTTTATCAATTTAGTCTGTAAATCTGAATGCGTCTTAATTAGCCCAATTGAGTTTTATCCCTCTGAATAAGAAAAGCTTTCCGCACAAAGAGCATTTGTGGGTGTAATGACACTGGCTAGGGAAGGCAGCTTTAAGTATACTGCTCTCTCTCCTCTTGATTTATCAGTTATCTTGAAGCCACAAAGGGACCAGGCTGAAACAAGCCGTGAGTAGAATCAGCAAAAACAAAGAATAAGGACGCTTTAGTACAGCAAGAATTCAGCTCCTTGTCTCTCGACTTGTGTAGTGGAATGGGACCTCTGCGAGATTCACTTCTCAGCTGCACACCAGGAGATTCAAAAGTATTAGAAGGCAAGGAGTGAGGTAGTTATTGATCCAATGCTGTTCAGTGACTGGAGGGTGGAGGTCTCTTATCTGTCTTCATTAGTAGATATTTTTTTCTTAGGCAACAGTCCTATAATCCAAAAGGAAAGTTCTCAAAGGACAGGAGTATGGCTATGTTATTTTTTCATTCTACGGCCTACTTTAATCCTCTGAGCTAAATACTATGAATATAAAATAATAATTTTACGGACATGGTTATATAAAATATGGACATAAAAATACTTTGCACTTTTATAGCACTTCTTCCTTTAGAATGAGGTAACTCTGCAGACATCACTTCCTACGGAGATGCAAACTGTATTCTACAGAGGGTAAAGCCAAGATAGAAAGATTATATGACTTGCCCAAAGTCAACTGAATGAATCAATGATACAAAAAGAATTCAGTCCAGCTTCCAGTCTCAGATCTAATTGTATTTGTTTTGACAAGTACCTCAAAAGCAGGTTTTGATTTCTGGACCCAAGAAAAGAATTAAAACATGAATTAACTTCTTTTTCCAGTTGATATAGTTGAAGAGCTCTGGGATCTTCAGCAAACTCTAAATATAAAACATCGGTCTGTAATACCTGAACCAGAGAAGAACACCAACAGAACCAAAGTCTTCAATTAATATTGAACGAAAACATTAAGACATCCTACACTTATATCCAGGTTTAACACCAAATCCTGTTCTCATGTAATTATGCCTTAACAAGACCTCCTCATGCACGTTTTGGGCCAGAGTTCTGCCCTACTTTGAGCTGTGGTTAGACCTCACCAGTATGACCCAAGATTAACTCCAGCTACCTGATTCCTGTTTGATCTGAATGGTGGGCTTGATGCCAGGTGGCAACTGAGATTGTGTTGGCTGCTGTTGAGCTACAGACGACTGCACCAGCTGCTGTTGCTGCTGTTGTGGCTGCTGCTGCTGTTGTTGTGGCTGCTGCTGGGTCTGTTGCATTTGGTGCAGCTGCTGTTTGGGGGACTGCTGATGCTGTTTGGGAAACTGTGCTAAGATCTGAGTTGGATTCCCAACCAAACCTTTTGGGGAAGGTAGTCGGGTAGAGGCAACTTTAATCGCCGATGTAGACACACCTGTGAAAGAATAAATGGTTTAAGATTGAACAGTGCAACGTGAAAGAAAAATATTACAATTTCTAAAATAATTTTGCAGTTTTACTACTGAAAATACATAGATGCATGTGAGGGGGAAAAAATCTCCCGCATCACAGAAGCGCTCTGTTTGGAGGCGAAGCAGCTTTATATGTTCTCAATGTGGCAGCAGAACAGCAGCTAATGAAAAGACCACAATCCCCATCTACTTCCTCCACCTTCTGTATTAGTAATAATTCACAAATATTCTTTCAAAGCCTGATCTGTAAGCTTCAAGCAAGCACAATATTTATGGTGAAGATCATGACTACAAAAAGTCAGGGATATGAGGATGGTAAACAATCAAAGCCATCAACGTTCAAAGGGAGCATCTGTTAGCAAGCAATGTTACAGTAGAAGAATGAACCACATAAAGGTAGGTTTGAAAATTGGGGAACACACGGTTCTGGGGCTGATAGGTTAAGTAATCTTACAAGTCAAAGTCATAGAACAAGTTTGTAGTAAGATGGAAAAACAAAGTTCCCAGATAAACCTTAACACTTATTTCTTATTTCATTTCCTTCCATAGTTGTCACAATATTTCTACCAAAATTTGGCTTCATCTATAATTCTGAACTGCACATCCAGACACATAAAAAAAAAGAGACACACAAAGTCCATGTCTCATGAAGTCGGTTTTTAACCAAGTCGTGGAAAACAGTGAGAAAATCTCCTCTCATTTCTCCTCAACATTTACAGGTGGCAGTGACAAAGACATTGTAATGAACTACAATTCTGGCCATCTAAATATACAACCCTTTTCTCACTGCACTGTCTAAAGATGGTTTCTCCATTTCCTTCGGCAGCTGTTTTCATTCATGAATTTAGTTTTCTTCCCATGCAGAGTGATTATCAGCTTATGTCACAAAATGTTTCACCAGCACCTTCTGCAGTGACACTGACAGTCTTGAAAAAAAAAAAACTGTTGAAGAGATATTCCACCTATTGTATTTCAGAGTGACAGCCTCTTCCATGGTCAAACCCAACAAAAATCTACAGATGAAATGACAGGAAATTCTGCTCTAAGCCCCTGTGGTCTGTAGATTAGTATCTTCAGGACCTGATTAACAGAAGCAATATGGAAGGCAAAATACCTCCTTAATCTCGACTTGGTTGCCCAGCTTCTTGTGGAATGGAACAAGAAGGGAAAATATGCACCAGGAAAAACTGCAACGTGACACATATTGTCAGGCAGAGCATTTCTGAAGTGCTGGTCACTGAGGCCCTTTCGTTCATGCACAGCTTCCCTTCCAAATGTTAGCTAGTGGCTGTGCAGCTGAATCAGTCAAGCTGGCAGCCATAGCTGGAATCAGAAACCCGAAACCTAGGAATTTTAATTCAGGTCCACTTGGCTTTTCATTTTTAAGGACTTGAAAACTGACATGCTGACAAAATACAGCAATAAAAAGATGCAAACACGTCTCTACTTTTTCAGAACTGTCATCGAGGTTAGTTACCACAAGAAATATTCTGAAGAATTGGCATGTCAAGCGTAAGTTGTATTTATTTGGTGTTAACTTCGCATGGTTTGGTAAACCAGGCTTTAAGAGAAGCAATCATCTTCGAGCACTGGGAACATCCATTTTCCATACATCAGACAGAGCTCTTAAAGCTCGTCACTTTGAGGCTATAGTTTCAATGCTTCAAGCAAAATCTTTTCAAAATAAAAAGCAACACCCCTCTGTCTCAGCACATTTTCTTTAAAAAGAGGATCTGCATATTAATTGTTGAAGAGAGAAAGAGTTCAACAAGAACTTTAGCAGAGCATCTTGGCTTAGTTTCCTCAGCAGAATTCTTTCAGTGCTTTACTCATCGTATGTAAACACAAAAGCAAGTCTTCCCTAGTTTATTCTCGATTCACTCAAATATTATAAATACAATGTTATTGCCATACCTTGCGCTACCGTTGACATAACGACTGATGGCGTTGATGACACTACAGCAGTCACAGCAATAGTATTCGCCGTGGAGGAGGCAGTGGAACAGCTACTGCTGCTGCTACTAGTGACCACAGAGGACTGAGAAGCTGTTATCACCACCGGCTGCTTTTGAGTAGTTGAGGCAATGACTGATGTTGGGACAAGTTTCGTAACTGCTGCATAGTTGTGGGACTTTGAAAGGATGTTGGGTACAAAAGTTGAGCTTGGAGAGGTGGTTACTATTATCACCTGAAAGAAGGAAAAGAACAAGAAATTCATTTGTTCTTTGCATTTATTGAAAAGCATAAAATTTCAGTAATTTATCTGTCTACGTGTGTTTAGTTTCAGGGACACATGAGTATTAAGACCATTTAAAATGAGTGTCATAATCACATTTGCTGGCAACAGAAAAATTCCATTAGTTTGAAGAAGTGGTGATAAACATTTCCCTAAAATTAGAAGGGGTTTTTTGAGGAAAACAATTCTTGTCTAATTAAAGTAGAATTATCTCATCTCTGAAGGCAAACAGACAGGAATGAACTGCTTGGCTTTGTTAAACTGGGCCAGGAATCCTGAAGCCCGTTTCAAATGGAACTGAAGGGATTTCCAGCAAGTCTTAAAAACCATTCCCCAAACCCTGCACATACATCAAGAAACGGCAATGAGCAAATAGATGCTTTTTTTTTCTTCTCTTTAACAATTAACAAGCAGTTGCTGAGTCAGTAATGGGAAACAGATTTGATCCACAAGGCTGTAAACGATCAATATTTCATCAGTGAAAAAACTGGTTCAGGATTGAAACAATTTCTGCTTTAATTAGTACCCTCAATTCTTATCTGTCTGAAAACCATTTGCCTAAAGAGAATAAACATTATCCCTCACATGAGCTACCATTACACCACCATGAATCTGAGCTGACATAGAAAAACACAGAATTCCGAGTAACGTTGGAAGAAGTTTGCTCTTACACAACTGACCTAAAAACTAAGCACTTATTGAGCACTGAATACGGGGACTATTTACGTAAAGAGATTCCTTTTATTCTACTTAAATGAAGCTCCTTGTATGAACAAACACACAGAACAGAAATGCAACAAATTTTCAGCTTAACATGCAGGAATATTAAGCAGTTGGTTTAATAATGCAATTGTCCCAATAAAATTTCATTTGTTACAACCTTGAAAATTAGAACTTATTAACGATTTGATGGCACAAAAGCAGATAGGAAAAGGTGCCGAAGTAGCAAAGAAAACCTGGTTCAGCTCAAGCCAAAAGCCTTCCACTACCACTAAAGGACTACTGAAACCGGGCCTGATACAGAAATAATATGATAATGGCACCAGAAATAGACTTAAGGGACAGATCAAGCAGGAACAGATTAGGAGTTTATAATTAAAAAAAAAAACAAAGGGAGATAACCACATGAATGGAATAAATGCAGCAAATTTCACCGCGACGCCTGCCTCTGCCTCTCTTTTTGCCCCAGAGCTTTGTTTTATGGTCCCCAATACTTCGCCAAGCCTTGAATAACTTGATCTGAGGAAAAGCCAAACCTTACTACCAATTTTAGGGCCAGCTCCATTCCATCTCGGTTAACTCATTTAGCAATACAAAGAGCCACGCGCAGTTAAAAAGGCAGATTATTCCCACTAAACTCCCTATATAACCCACAGCGCAACAAGGCAAGTTCAGCATCTCAACCAAGTACAGATATGTAGGATGAATTTGGGCATAATCATAGCTCCTGAAGACCTTTCTGCTTCATTCAAAGAGAGAGAAAACCATCACAAGATTATCACTTAATAACACTATTTAATCACGGAAGGAAAAAAAGCTTGTAAAGCGTTATAGTTCCACAATGATCATTGGCCTCTGACTAAGCAGGTTTGGGGCTCTTTACTACTACTTTAAAAATTAACACAGTAGAACAAAGTTTAGCGATCTTCATGGATGAGCTGTATCCAGAAAACACAATTTTAGGGTAAAAAATATAAAACATTAAAGCTCAGATCACAATAAATACGTTTTTGAGATACTATTTTCTCATGTATGTTTGAATGATCACAGTAACCTCTTCATGGGTACCAAAACCGCACCGTCTTTTACAGCAGAAAGACTGCCTGATTTAAAAAAAGTGTTGCTTTGTTGTTGTTATTAATCTCTCTGGTAAAAATTAATTCCTAAAATAAGTGAAATTAGTCCTGTCAGGTCTATTTTGAGAGACATCAAAACATAGTCCCTGATTCCCTGAGTCCCAGGGAGGACTTTATAAGAGAATCCATCATCTGGAGCTGTGGCATTATTAGTTGTTAGGACAAATCTTCCGCCAACCTACTAAAACGTCAGAACAATTCAGTGTGTTCGCAGGCAGAAACGAAGAATTTCATTCAAATCCAACCACTTCACTCATACCCAGCTGCACTTGTTTACAAAGTACCTTCTCAACTGGAGTGGAACAAGTTTGATATTTAATTTAAAACCACCACAAGCGATTTCTCCTACCAACACGATCCAGTGATTTGGCATATCTAAATGCAACGAAAGAGTGCAGGGTGACGAGTTCAGATACAAACGCTACCAGTGAAACAAGCTGGTCACTGCAGATTAGCAAGAGTCAAATAACCTTGTGCAAAACAAACCCTAAAATTTCCATGTCAGATCAAGCAGAAAAGACCATCTCAACAGTCCATTCTCTTCCTCCTGGAGATTTAATACACTCCATCTTTAACTACCATGATACAGAACACTCAAACTTACTTAATACAACTGTACAGTTTAAAGAAAAAAATGCTTCCTGCACCAAAAAAAAATTCCTCGCTGCACACACCAGAAAATGCTTCCTGCACAACAGGTGAGCCTAAAAGAGCATCAGCATGGGTAGAGCAAGCCCCAGCCCAGCTGCAGATTTGCTGTGCCAAAGGCAGGACATTTTATGTGATGGTTTATGCTTGCTCATGGATTTCTATACATGTATTCAGAGATTAAATTTTATTAAGGATACTGTTAAAGACCAGAGAATCAAATGAAAGCATCAGCACGCTCTGAAGTGGGAAAAGGCCAGAAAAGGAGATCTTTATTGCACATTACTGCAGTTAATCTTCCTTCGGATTAAGGTTTCCAAAAACCAGGACACGGGAACTCTGCTAATCCAAACAGAGTCACAAAACAATTAAGACTAATAGAACAAATACCGTGGGAAGTTTTGAATTCAGTAGTTAAACTCTCACAGTTGGAAAAAAAAAATGCTTGTTAGTGGCCAGCCACCATCAGCCTGTCAGCATCAAGACCAACCCCTGCCCCAAGTCTGCCTTAATTAATAACTGCACCAAGAGTGAACTTGGCCCCAGCCATTCATCTTTTTTTTAATCTTAAGAACAAAAATGTAGACTCATCTGAAACGCTTCCTAAAGCCTGGGAAAACAATCATGCCACAGATAAGGCATGTAAAAATCTGAGTCCAACACCAAATTTCATGGAAAACCTTTTCCACACACCGTGTTCTGGTGAAAGCTGGACACACTCGGCTGAAGGAACGCAACTGATGTTGATCACTGTAACACTGTTAATGTGGAATGAGAAATGGCACACTAGTACTGAACGGAAAATAAAGCCCCAAGAATAAGCTTTATAGATCCCAAAAAACTAGTCTCTAGATAGAAGGCTTGGAATTTGACTTCTGGAATTTGACTACGGCAAAGAATAATTATAAATAAGGAAAATAGAAATAAGAAAGATTACCTTTGACCAATAGTTGTTACCATCTGAAGGCTGTTCAGTGGCCTATGTGATCCAGTTCTCAGTGGACTAGTGTCCATATCACAAAACCCAACACCACAAATGGTACTAACTGGCAACCTTGTTGGCAGTCTCACCACCAGAGAGGCCAAGAATTGAATGAGCATGGAGACTGAATCCCCTCTCATCCCTAGAAGTGGTCCCTTCAGGTCAGGGTTGAGGCACATTGGTGGGGCAGTCTGGGGGAAGCTTGCACTCCCGCTGCCTGTGCTGTACCTGTTCTGTGGATAAAAAGAGGGCTTCAGTCTCCACGGCTGTCAATCCAGGTCCTTTCACACATAGGTGAACTATATTCATACAAGAGTTTGGTTTCCTCTTTGTTGGTTTTAAAGAGGGATTACCTTCTCCCCAGCACAATCCTTAAAGAAAACAGCTAGACAGTTCACAGAGAGGAAGAGTCAAACCACGTCTTTTTCATTGATAAAACCAGAATAAAGTAACATTTGGCAGCTTCCCCCACATACCTTCTGTGTTGTCGTGTTTGTTGTCTGTGTTGAGGGCTTAGTGAAGGTTATTTTCACAGGCGACATGTGTGGTGGTAAAGAGTTGGCAATGCTCTGCATGATATTACTCATCTTGGGGCTGCCACTTACAGGCACCGTGATAGTTTTAGTGACAGGAGTCACTGCCTTCGGGACTTCTTTCAGGAGAACGGGGGAAGAACTAGAAGAGTTCGTTCGCCGTCTTTTGCGGGGCTTTTCATCATCATCTGAGCAGCTGATGCCTGCAAAAAGAAGTACTTCTAAGTTGTATTTTCCCCATCCACGGCTCTCGGTGCTTTCTAAAACACTACAGACTCGGCAAGTCTTATATCTACTTTCAAACAAGATAAAATAGACAATAAATTACATCTTAGAGGTCATAACTAACCAGTAGCACACCACAGATGGTCTTAGTCCTCCATATAGACACACTTACAGTGCCATAAAGCAAAGCAATAAACTCACCTCCACCCCCCAAACTCCAAAAACCAACAACTCAGTGACTGGGTTACATCATTCAGTGTAAGAGATTAAAAGAACATAAAGCCAGTACAGGGATTTCACTCTGTCTATCCAAGTTGGACTAATGAGACCAC
The DNA here is from genome assembly GCF_000710305.1 of Buceros rhinoceros silvestris. Lineage (NCBI taxonomy): Eukaryota > Metazoa > Chordata > Aves > Bucerotiformes > Bucerotidae > Buceros > Buceros rhinoceros. Next base: position 13,430 of record NW_010403107.1, on the reverse strand, counting down.
ACACACAAGGGGTTCAGAATAACATCATGCACATTTTCCTTTAAAACTTTGCACTGCTCTTTGTTGCTGGTTTTGTTTACAAAGTTTAAATGAATTTATAAAAGAGTCCCTGGAGTTCACTCTCCTGTAGTCTTCTCCAACTTCTCCAACCTTTTTACCTGCTTATCAGTACAGCACCCTTCTCCCTTTCACCTCAATGCAGCATCTTGAGATCCTTTTGTTTGTTTTATTTATGACGCACTTTAACTATGAAGCTCAAACCTCCCTTTATCAGCTTCTGTCTTGCTTGGTACATTTTGTGCAATAGACATAAACCAGCTTCTAACACACACTCATGAAAAGCAACACAAGTCCGGCCTCAAAGGAGTTCATCCTTCCTCACAATCATCATGT